>NW_007248982.1:156557-182143 GCF_000164805.1 Carlito syrichta
CCCCGATGTCTTCTACATGCCACCCCCACCCCAACGTCATCTACATGCCACCCTCCTTGGGCCCTCTATCTATGCATTGGGCTAGGCTTTGATTCCTCCACTGAACTCATTATCCCTATCCCCTAACACATAGTAGCTCGTCAGTAAATATTTATTTAATTGGAGACTTTATAGAAAAGTAAAAAACATGAAAATGCACCAGACATCAAACATGAGCTCTTCTAAGCTTTGTCAGAGTTGTCCTGTAGAACACCATCCAATGGGACAGATGTCTCTCTTGCTCTGTCATGACACCATCCTGCAGTTTCCACGAAGAGACAGGCAGAGTCAATGGAGTTGTGGCTTCAGTTGGTGTGAGAAGACAAATTGAGCAACTCTTTAATGTTCTTGCTAGGAGCTTAACATAGTCAACCAGATTATATTTATCTCAACCGTAAATGTTTATCTCATTTAAGCAGAAGGGTGGATTTAAAAAAGACAATATGGGTTGTGCCATACCAATATCGCTGGTAGGCTGGGAAGCCTACATCTCAGTCAGGCTATGAGTATAGCCCATGCCTTTGGCAGCACCATCCGCAGAGATGCTGGCCACAGGCCTGTCAGGTTCTGGCTCAGCAGCACAGCTGGTTTGGAGAATCCAGAATCAGTTCAACACTGTTATGAAAACTTCCTTTGAAGGCAGCTGATCTTCAAGCCTACTTGGCAAATACCTTTAAATCTCTGATCATTGCTGATGGTTGGTTCTTAGTGCAATCTTCCCCATCCCCAGCCCCAGGAGTTTTCCTGACCTGTGAGTATCTCTAGAATGCTCTAGAAGTCAGACAGGGGAGCTGCTCAAGTTCACTGAGTAGGTCAGTTTGTTAAAAGGCTCTCTCCATTACACATGATACAATCACAGCCTTGACACGGAGCATTTGGTCAGATAATTTATCATATTCATGTAATACTGAGACCTTTCTAAGGATATTTAATTGAGTACTAATTTTACCTTGGCTACTTCTGAGCATTAAATATCAACACCTGGTAATGAAAAGGAAAGTTATCAATAAGAAGAAATTAAGTTCTAAGTATGTATCATCCCACTTAGACGGTGTCTGTCTGCCCAATTTGTCAAGCTAACTAGTAAAAGATCAAGAGGAAATTTAGTAGATTATCTGGGGAGTCTGGAATTCAGACACAGAGCAGCATCAGACAGGAGATGTACATTTTGAGATAGGGGTTGGCATACTGATATTTGGGTCTATGGTTCTTCACCCTAGGTTCTGGGTGCACTTAGGGTTTCTCACCCTTGTGGTGTGCACATCTTTGTGGGGTGTCATAAGCCTCCAAAATGCTGTCTGCCATCTTTGTTAGTCAGTTACCCCATCAAATGACAAACCTTCTGGAAGAGAAAAACAGAAGTTGACTCATCTAGTAGTCTCTGTACTTCTAAAATTGTTAGATGTGTGAATACCCTCACAATCTAAATGGAATATTTTCTGTCTTAATTCTACCTTAGTAATTGAATTTCTTTCTTCCTTTTCGAATACCTCTTGAGGCCATGGTTTTTAAGTTCAGTCATGTAGCTGGTGGCCCTGTCAACTGTGTTTTTAGTCTACATATGCAAGAAATGATGACTTTGACCATTGTAATGGCTCAGATCAGTGAACATATTCAAATGAGTTATAGATATGGACTAAAGCACACTTAAAAGCATTGAATGCAGTCAGCCACATGGGAGAAATAGTCTAGACACGAATTACACTTAATTATTTAAATATTTGTCAATACAATGTCAGTATATCCATACAGAAAGAACATTAGTCATATTGTTGGTCTATACCATACCTGATCACTCATGTTAATTTATTGGGTCATTATTTACTCAACTTCTACAATCTGATGGAGAATGCAAAGATGAACCAGTCATAGGCTCTGCCCGCAAGGACTCCAAGCCTAAAAGGAAAGCTAAGCAGAGAAGTAACTGAGATGGAAGTTGAAAAATGCTCAGAGCTGGGGTGGTGGCTCACGTCTATAATCCCAGCACTTTGGAAGGTGGAGGAAAAAGGATTGCCTGAGCCCAGGGGTTCGAGACCACTCTGGACAACTAAGTGAGACCTCATCTCTACAATAGATAAAAATATTAGCCAGGCATGGTGGTATGCACCTGTGGCTCCAGCTACTTGGAAGACTGAGGTAGAAGGATCACCTGAGCCCAGTAGGTCAAGGCTGTGGTAGCCATGAGTATGCCACTGCACTCCAAGCTGGGTGACAAAGTGGGACTTTGACTCAAAAAGTAAAATTAAAATTAAAATGCTCATGACATGAAGGGCAGTACTGGGAAAGTGCTGTAGAAACCTAGAGGATGTCGAAGACCAGGGGGTTGTCTGCAACATCCTTCCTCCCGAAGACCACAGAGGTTATGGTTTGGCCAAATAGATGACCCCTTTCTCTCTCATACCTCGGATGTGTTTCTGTCAAGATTCCAAATATAATCAGCAAAAATGACCCATCCAGAGAGAGGAGATCTATTGAATCATCCTTGGGTTATGTGACTGGGTCTTGCTTGCTCCTGTCAAGGGTCTAGAGAGTCTAGACATCAAGGGTCTAGAGAGAGGCAAGAAAGAGAGCTCCGGAGGGAAATGGCTCTCGATGTGGTTTTGACGGAGGGGAAATATTCTAGACAGGTGGAACAATGGTAGCAAATACAAGCAGGAGGAAAGATGGAACGCACCGAGAGCTTTCAGTCAGAGGACCTTGAGCAGGCTGGGCATCAGTGAAGATGAGGTCCACAGGGACTCTCCTCCCACCGGTTCTCTGTCTTGGGCTTGTTGTTGGCCAGCGGCAGTGACATACCCCTCTGTTTTTACTTCTTAAAGCTATGTGAAGATCCATACTTGTTACTGATTGATAATTGATTGAATAGTCATTTCTAAAAGTGAGAAAGTCAGGTCATAGTGAAGGTGTTGAAACCAGAGTTCCTCTCGGTAAGCCTCAAGGATGGTGAGTCCCTACTGTGGAGCAGCTTGCTTGGACTGTGAGTTAGAGACCATCAGAGATCTCTCAGGAGCTTCCAAATCACGTGGTGTTTCATCCTCTCCGTTGGCTTTAGGATGCTTTTTTGTAAACTGAAATGGTGAGATGATTTGATTACTTTTTTCCTCTCTGACAAAGGAAATATGGTTTTCACCTCCAGCATAGAGAGAGCAAGATGACACATGGGTTTTCAAATAATGTTTGGCCCTTGCTCATGCTAATGAGAAAAGGGAGGAGAGAGGAAGGGCTCTAATTAGAGCCTCAAGAACCAATTTGTTTAGGAATCAGTCAGAACGCTATTCCAGGGATCCCAAGGACAAGCGCACAGAGGTGCAAAGAGAAAGCCAGAGCAGCCCATTGGGTGGGATATTCCAACCCTCTCATTAGCTGGTGAGATTATTCAAAAGGAAACGTGGCTATTAGAAGCCTCTGTGAAGTTCCCATCCCATGTGAGAGCCCTCTCCAGAGCCAGCCCCCTTCTCAGCAAAGCAGAAAGACAGCACTGTTTTAATTGAGATCTGTGTTTCATTTGCCCTAGACCTTGCCAGCACCCATCCCCAGGGGATGGCCCCAGAATCATGGAATTACCCACTGCTGGGATGTCAAGCTCTCACTTTGCCGTGGACACAGTGAGACAGTTTTCTAGAGCCCCAGCTGGAGTGATATGACTCTAACAATTCCCTAGCGACTTTTCTGTGGCTGTGTCACTAATCAACAATGGATAAATTTGCGTTTTGTGCACTATGTAGTAAGAACTTGATGTCCCAGAGAAAGTGTTCAATTTAAAAATGTATAAATTATGATATGTCTACTTCCAGGAAAATTAAGGTAGCTCACCATTTTGTAAAAACAAAAGTGTGTGTGTGTGTGTGTGTGTGTGTGTGTGTGTGTGTAATATGGTTAAAGTGATAGAAAGGATGTGGTGTAAGGGGTCCTGTCGGCCAACTGAGAAAAGAAAAAGCACAAAGCAATATATATTTAAAGAAATGTAGATATAAAAATCACTAACAAAAACGTTCAGAGGTACTACAGGGAAAGTTCACACAGTCTCAATGACTCAGCTCAGCCTGGAAACTTGCTGTCTTCTGAAAAGAGACGATGTCATGAGAAAGCAGTTTTCTCCTGCCAGAGAGCCCATGAGTGAGTAGCCCGCTGGGACTCATGCACAGAGAGTTGTCATTTGCGTACATGAAGATCTCAGACCTCAGTATGGTCACTTTGTGCAGGTCCTGCCCTCTACTGTCAGTACTCAAAGCATATCAGTCTTTGGCCATCCTAAAAACAAACAAATAAACAAGATGGTGGCACTCGGTGACTATTTGCATGGTGACTGAAATCAGCATCCTCAAGAATTCTGTATTTGACTCAGTAACAATCTTGTCAGGTCAGCAACTGGGGAGAAAGAACACTACCAGCATCCAAGGTCTGTGGTGCAGAGGCATGACTTTGCCCATTATAGGACTGTGAGAACTAAGGAAGCTTATTTTCACTACTCTCCAAAATGCTACCCTCATGCCAGGTGCAGTGGTTCATGCCCATAATCCCAGGACTTTGGGAGGCAGAGGTGAGAGAATTGCCTGAGTCCACGGGTTCGAGACCAGCCTGGCAACTTGACAAGACCTCACCTCTAAAATAAATTTTAAAATTAGCCAGGTGTGGTGGCATGCGCCTATAGTTCCAGATACTTGGAGGGCTGAGACAAAAGGATCACCTGAACCTAGTAGGTCAAGGCTGCAGTGGCCCTAAGTATGCCACTGTACTCCAGCCTGGGTGACAGAGTGAGACTCCTACTAAAAAAAAAAAAAAATGTTACCCTCAATTTTTTGCTGGAACTTTACAATTTTTTACAGGAGACCATCTTTTCCTCCCCTAATGAGAGAGCAGAAGTGCAGTGCAGGTGCTCCTGGAGGAGGCACCTTTAGGTACAAAGGACCCGCAGCAGACCAGCTTCCAAAGGCTGCAAGGCTCTAGAAGCAGGTGCCAGGAGGTGAGAGAAGGATCAGGAAGAAGAGAGGTTTCATCAGTTTCCCTGGGGCTGCCCCGGCCAACATCACAACTGCTGCTTTTTCTATTTGTGTCCAGCTGCTGTTATTTGGGCAATTCAGAGGAATGGTGTTTCAGAGGAGGCCGAGAGCCCTGGAGCTGGCTTTAATCTTCAGAACATCACGGATTAGCAGTGTAACCTTGGGCAAGTCCCTCCCTGGGCTGTGACTCTCATCTCTAAAGTGCTTTATAAAGTAAGACCTGTCTCTCTATCTCACAGGGATTTAAGGACAAGAAATGAAAACTGATGTGAAAAGTGCTCAAAGCTCCTTGGAATAAAGATACTATCTAAATTGGAAGAGCCTATGAAAAATAACCTAATACAAAATTAAATCTTAAAATCAAATCATTCAAGGCTGCTCCCTTTCCTAGGCTGCATCCCTCTCTCCTGATGCCATTCCATCTTCCTCCAAACCCAAGTCACTAGGGACATGTGGGCATCAGTTGAGCAGCCCTAATTTGACTTGTGAACACCTTGAGAATGTGCCCTCCCTCCCCCTCCATGCAACTGAAAATCACACATTCAGAACTATCAAACACGTGCCTGGAAACAGCATAGAGTTCTGATTTTCCCCAAGATGACTCCGATGCCTAAAGCATCAAATAACAAATGGTTTTATTTACAATGAAAAAGCGTGGGCTGTGTCCTAAGCATCAGCTTGGTCTGCTTGCAAGTGACCCAGCACTGGCTGCCCCAGGAGCACCCGAGACCAACATGAGCACCTTCATCCCTCCCGCCGCTCGACCTGTCTGCTCCGTTCAAGGGAGTAGCCCATCCCAGAGGCTCTGAAAACCTCACAGAATTCCAGACATGTCCATGGATCCCTAATCTTGAATCTGCCCTCCTTCCTCTACTGTTCGGTGGCAAACTTCATGCCAATATCCAGCTCTCAGCCCATTCCCTGGAGCCTCTCTTCTCTGGTGTGTTTCCGTTCCGATGTTAGAAGAGGTGCGGAATTCAAATGTGCTGAACGTGGAAATGTCAGCCTTCCCAAAGCACATGGATGTGCCGTCTATGGGTCACGTGCAGCTTATGGTGTGCAACCATATTCCTGTTGATTCATAGCTGGCTATGATATCTTTAATGGATTTTTTAAAAAGAAACATAATACCAAGGGGGGCTTAATACTGTTTTTAAATGAAAGCTTTCATGGCAAGATATAATTTTTAAATAGCTGCTATCCACAAGGACATGGAGGTCCTTTGGGGCATTAGGAGATGGGGCAGGATTACATCTCTCAGTGCAGGTGACAGTGTCCTAAACGATGGGAGAAAAAGGGATACCAAGGCTTTCTCTTCTCACCTATGAGTCCCTGCAAGCTCATGTCCCCTGCAGCTCAAGCCCTGGTCAAGGCTGCAAGGACCCCCTTCAGAGACCCTCTCTCTCCTCAGATGCTGGGTACTCTGCAAATTGGTAGCAGTATTTGTAGACTAATACTCAGCATCCTCAATTCATAATCAGGTTCCATTCTAGACACTCTAGACAGGCTATATGAGACTCCCAATATATTTTTGCCCTGGGAAGTGTGGCTAGCTCCCTAGCTGGCACACAACAATGCTCTAAGTGTACCTCAAGACAAGACTTGTCATCCCATTTCTGCCACAACTAACCACCATTACGCGGGAAGACACACTCCTCTTCCAGCAGGGGAAAGCTCCTAGCTTCAACTCAGGACAACGGGCTAAGAATGGGAACATCTGGGCCCCGGAGGAGAGAGCCCAGGGAACCTTGTCACTGGCTCGTGGCAATTTTGCCTAATAGAGGATAAACAAGGGAGGACCAGCCCTCCTGAGCTCTCCGTCGCTCCTGTGTGACACAGGTGCCCTCGATGTCCAAGGACACTCGGGCTCCCAGACCAGGCTGGAGTAATTCTCAGGTACAGCAAACAAGCCTCCAAACCATTTATACAGAGAAGCATTCCTGGGGGCCACATCCACACCGGACCCTAATCTGAGGAGAGCTCAGGGTCCTTGGCCTTCACAGGATAGTGGTCTCGCCAGGCTGCCTAGTGGAGGGGAAATGCAAAGATAAAATCGGTCAGAATGTGTGCTAAGGCTTCATGAAATACTTGTCAAATTAACTTTTTTAATGAATGTGTGAAATAAATACAGCTGGAACCAGGGACTTAGTTCACTTATGTTTATCCAAGATGCCTGGTGTGATTTCTTGCTAGGGTTTCTCTCATTGAGAAGATGCGTTGCCCTGGGAGGCTTGCAAGGCCTCTGTAAAGGGCAACTGAAGCAGGAACACATTTATTCTACCCTTTAAAAATGTCATTTCCCCATCTCACCAGGACAGAGAGGAGCTTTCCATTTGTAGAGGGAAACTGTTACCCCTTGGCTCCAAAGCCAATGTGTGCTGTCTGGCACTGCTAGAATTGTATCCTTCTCTTATTGTTTTTCTTTCAAAACGAATGGAACTGCACAGAAGTAAAGGCACAGCACACCGTGCTGAAAGAGCCAGGAGAGCGTGAGGCCCGATGACCCGGAGGAAGATGCTGAGTCTTCTTCCACACAAGGATGGAAACCGTCTGAATTCCCAAAGCCACCCTCTGCCCGGCACCCTCTGTGTAAGTCAGCTCAGGCTGCCAGAACAAAGTGCCACAGACCAGGTAGATTATACAACAGACAGGTGTGTTCTCAAAGTCCTAGAAATCCCAGATCCAAGTGGGGCAGTGTTGTTCCTCCTGAGGCCTCTCTCCTTGGCTTGCGGATGGCATCTTCTTCCTGTGTCCCTGTGCTTGCACCCCTGGTGGCTTTCACTCTTTTTATAAGAACACCAGTCCCATTGGGCCAAAGCCCCACCCAAAGGACCTCATTTAACCTTAATCATCTCCTTAAAAGCCCTGCCTCCAAATTCAATCCTAATGAGGATCAGGGCTTCCACGGATGAATATTTAGGGACAGTTCAGTCCATAACACCCTCTCAAACCGCAAGGCCAGAGTGAAACTCTGAATTAGTTTCAGCCTGGAACACACCAGCCTTCAAGCTAAGGACTTCCTTTGCGTGGTGGTAGGAAAAGGGAATGTGCTCCATAATTAGCATGATTGTATCATTTATCCCCAAGCAGAGGCACTTTGGGCTACTAATGATTGTGCTGGGGCGGCGGATGCCAGTCTATCCCAGGCAGAACCGGGACACGGGCACAGCCCCCACTGGGCACTGCTCCCAGGGCAAGAGATTCAAAGTGGGCCCTTTGGAATGGGGCCCGTCCCCAGGGCTGGCTCTGACGCTGTCTTTTGAGGCCTGTCTGGGGAGTCACAAGCTGGAGGTTCAGCTACCCCCCCCCATCGGCTCAGAAGGGGAACTCAGAGTAGCTTCTCCCTGAGACAGCTAGGGGAGCATGCTGATCATGGTCAACATGGCTGTGGATCCGAAACTCACTCCAGAGTCACCATGAGCCATTCGCTTGCCAAGAAGACACCAGCAGCTGCTTGTCGGGTGAACAAGTGAGCGAAGGGAGCCATTCATTTCTAGCATTTGCTGTTCGTCTTCATAAAAACAACGCTAAGACTGGCACACAGAAAAAAGTCTTGCCCTGAGAAATGTAGCATCCAGTCTGGGAGTTAGGCCATGGTCTGTAATTTAAAATGTTTTGATGCCATTTGATCCCTGTGCATTTTAAAAGAATATTTTTTTTTTATAAAATAGACTTCCATTTATTTTAGCACCAGCTGCTTCTTTAAAAAATCTCCCTTAGTTTTGAACCATTTGATTGCTTCCAAGGGGCAGATTCAAAACCTCATTTTCGAGACCAACTCACTGGCCCTCCACGTTTCCTGGGCCACCACGCTCCATTGAGTGTGAGCCAGCATAAGATGCAGATTGCCAGGAAAATCAGATCTGCTCTGGGCCACTCTCTGATGACTTGGAAGCCCTGGACAGCTATCACACAATCAGAGATAGCTGCACCCATCCATGTCCACAGGCACAATCAATGGGATTATTTTTTACCAAATGGACTCGTCATTTTAGTCCAATAACAACAAATTTGATGGATTTTCCAGCCAAATTCTGCCAAGGGTCGCTTGGCCAGTCTATTTGGTCAAAAAAGCCAATGCACTTGTGAGTATGAACACTGAGTTAAGGCTAGCTGGGCCACAGGGACAGTCATGTCAGTAAGTTCCTACATTAATATACATGAATGTAGCGCTCTGCCCTTGAGAGCCTTTTCCAACTCATGAATGTATGCATCACTCACCCACAGTGGGTAGAGGCAGGGCCTTGTTACTCAGGACACTGCTATGGGCAGGCTCTGTCCAAGCCCACCAAGCTGAGAACTTTCCAGGTACCAAATGCACCACCAACAGTCCCACACTGCAGCCAGCATCATAACCACAGCATATCTGGGGAGATGAGTCTTTCATGGAGGCAATGAGAAGTTGCTATTTTATAATATCTGATGTGTGCATTTCTCACTTGGCAACTTGGCTGCCTCCCACGCCTGCATCAACACCACGGAACGCTGGTGTGTGGCCGACTGCCGGGTCTTGTTAGGGTTTGCCCCTGGCCAACTGCCCTGCTGGACCTGGGTTCTTCCTTCTTGACACCTTCCTTCTTGAATGTGGGATTCTCTAGGGCCCATGTGGTTCTAGATTATCATAACAGCTCATGTTATCATTTCAAAGCCACATGGAAATGGCTTTATTCCAGATGTAAGTATAGCCTTGTAACATTTCAGTAAGATGGGAGTGGAGTTAAGAATAGAGAATTATTTATTCAGGGAGTCTTGGCTGAATCACCATTTAGTCACTGGGATGTTGTTAAAATATTTGTACATCTCTGGAGCTGGAAGATGTTGAAATCGTTTCTTTGCCTTTCCTTTTCTATCTGTTACAAGCCCAAGGAGCTGAAATTTGCTATAAAGGCATACCACTCCTATTAAAGTATACGTGTTCCTGAAACTGTGATAAATCTTGTTTCAAAAGACTGAATTGCATTTTCCTGGAACAAACACTGATGGAGCATTTGCTATAAGCTATTACTGTGCTAGGTGCATGACACATGGAGACCTGGAACACAGTACCTGGGGAGATCTCATTAACTATTCATCCTTTCAATAAATTGTACTGAGTATCTACTATATGCAGATACTGTTCTGGTTGCTGCACCATTCACACTGTGAACAAGCAGTTGTACAATGATGCGATCATGCTGTCAGGGGGCTTTCTACCTGGCACAGACACACGGGAAGGGGCCTCCATTAACTTCCTAGGGAGCTCAAGGTGTGCTTGGCAGAGGAGTTGAGTTGTGGGTCTTGCCTGCTAAGAAGGGATTTGAGCACTGGACAAGGTTAGCAAGAGCTTCTTGGCAGGGGCCCTGCAGTGGCAAAGTCATAAATTAGCATGCCACGTCCAGGGAGTTTCCTGTGAGCAGGGCACGATCCCCTCACCCAGGGCTGGGAGGTCGGAACCCGTGCGTGGTGCCTCCCCTTGCCCTTTAGAGCAGGACGTGCGTTCACCCGCTACAAAGGAGAAGGCAAGAATTCCGTGAGGGGCTGCGGGAAGTTGTAAAATTCTGGGCCAGACCCTGAGGTGAGTGAGAGAAAGAATGATCAGGAACAAGTCTAAGGGCTGCCAGGCCTTGGGCAGGCATTACACCGAGACCGTGGGACGGCCTTGTGGGTGCAGCTTGCGATTTTCTCCAGGAGCCGCTGAGTTAGACTTGACTGAGTGAGCAGTGGCCCAGGGGCTAGGAAGCGGGTTCGAGTGAGGGAGCCTCAGGCCTGTGGCAAGGAGGGGTTTGGAGAGCCAGCTCTGTCCCTGAGCCACGCTATTTTAAATGAACCCCCATGGATGCTTCTGTAAAAGTCACAATTACCTCCTAATTGCATTTGGTACAATTCCACACAGTCACCCCCTTTATCATAAAGCGATCTTACAGCATTTTAAGTGAAGCTGAAGCATTTTTCAAAGCTCAGGAATGAAATTGTGGCAGTCGGAAGGAGAGCCGCCCAGGCTACATTTTCATCTGTGCTCTGCAACAGGGCTTGGCCCCAGGAGCCCAGGAGGGGGCTCAGGAGCTTAAGATGCTTTTCAATGTTTACCACTTGTGACACCCTGTCAGTTCGGGCCCTCCAGCTCCATTTTCCAAAGGAAAGGACAATCATCACATTCCCCCAAATTGAAAAAGCAACAGGAATTTTTCTTTGTGTGGTTTATAAAATGAACTGTAAAACTAGACGCAGTTAAAGTGCAAGGTGAATTTTCCCAAGGAGCAGTTTTTGATTCCAAGATGCCATTGTTGCTCTGTGATGACCTTATTACTTCCCAGGAGACAGCAGGTCAGGGGTAGGTGGCCTACATGAGACTCAGGTCCCATCCTTCAGGACTTCAGAACTGGAACCCAGAGTTGCTAGGCTCTGTTCCCTGTTCTGGTTAAAATTGTACAGGAATGTGGCATTCCATTACATGATAGGCCCATTTTGTTGTAATATAAAAATAATTTTCCCTGCATCTTCCAAAAAAAAAAATTGACCCTCAAGGATAATGGGCCATGTTTATCTTGTGGTTTCCCGTGCCCTTTGGGAGAAGGAGGCATAGGGTGCCATCTCCTGAACACATGTTTTATTTTCTCCCAAGCAAAAGAAGGAGAGCACCCTGGGCTTTCCTGCGCCCCTCGGGCTCCCAGCATGGCCACTGGACACCTCAGCCCAGCTCCACCCTCCTCAGTACGTCGCCCCAGAGCTGGGACAATGAACTCGTGGGAGCCCCAGGAACCAGCCTGGCCACTCCTCTCACCTCGCCCCCCCCCTGCTGTCCTGGGGCATCTCCTCCCCTGCCCCCCCACCCCTTCAGCCCACATTGAGATCATCTCTCATTTAGACATGACAGCCAAGCAAGGGTTCTCCAGAGAAACAGAACGAGTGGGGGGATGTATTGTGAGAAATTGGTCCCCTTGATTATGGAAGCCAAGAAGTCCAACTATCTGCCAAGCTAGAAGCCCAGGAGACAGCTGGGTGGAGTTCCAACCTGAGTCAAGGCCTGAGAACCAGGGAAGCCGATGGTGTCAGTCCTGTCTAAGGGCTGGAGAAGATGGGAAGGGTCACCCTGTGGAGGACAGAGACAGAGACCATGGATCTTCTCTTGTTCAACTTTATCATTCTGCTCAGGCCCTCGGCAGATTGGATGGTACCTAGCCACACGGGGGAGGGGGCATCTACTGTACGCAGTCCCCCAGTTTAAAGACTGACCTCTTCTGACCCCAGTCAAAATCACCCAGAATCGTGTTTAATCTGGGCAGCCCCTGGCCCAGTCAAGTGGACACACACAGTGAAGTGTCACGCAGTCCTTCCCTCCTCCACCTGTTTGTCACCACATCATCTTCCACTTGGCAGACAGGATGGCCTTTACAGATATGACCCATCTGGGTACCACCTCCATGGGGGATGAGACCTCTTGCCTCTCCCCTTTTTGCCACGTCCCTTTCAGTGCTCAGGCTCTTGGCATCCTCACCTTGGTGATTCTCCCCGTGGTCCCTTCGTGGCTAGGTCAAGACCGAGAAGCCCCCCGACCCCAGGGCAGCCCTTTATAGATGCCACTTACTGTGGGGCTTCCCTTTCAAGTTGTGGGGTTGTTTGGTGACATCTGGTTCGCGCTACCCAGAGGGGGCCAGCATGGCATCTACCTACCTTAGAGGACATTACAATTTTAGCCGCAGAAGCCTTTCTTCAAAAAGAATCCTTTCTAGGAGTCCCAGTGCATGGCAGTCAAAGGAGGCCTTCCTGGTGGGAGCAGGGTGAAGGTCCTGGCAGACTCTAGCGCTGTTCTCAAAAACTGCACTCCTAAGACAAATCTGGGCTGAGTGATTTGGGTTTTAAATGTCTTCTTTTTGTAAACAGATGAAGATTAAGAGATGGGCCAATACATAAAATAAAATCCCCTATATTGTATTTTTGAATACTTTATCTCGTTTTAAAGATGTGGAATACAAGTCAGGATTAGGTATATAAGTAAATCTATGTGCAGGTGAAGTTTGGGCCTCCAACTGGTCCTCACTTCCCCTGGTTAGGGATCAGGTGCCCTTTGTGTCATTACGTCCTCCCGCCCCCCACCCTCCTTCCCCTGCCAGTGTCCCATGACTGCCAATCCCTCCCTTGTGCTATTGTGAGTAATGTTCAGGTCCCACTTATGAGTGAGAACATGTGGTATTTGGTTCTTTGTTTCTGTGATAGATCACTAAGAATGATTGTCTCTAATTTCATGCAATTTGCTGAGAGGTCCGTAATTTTGTTCTCCTTTCTGGCTATATTGCATTCAATGAAGTTTCTGTCCAGAAAGAGATGAGTGTGGCAAAGTAATTATTGAGCTTTCCATCTTCTCTGTCCTCTTCCTGTTTATTCCACCTCCCAGTGTTACCTGGATCCCAAGGCTGGGTATGAACCCGGAATCCCACAGTCTGTGTTCAGGCAGTGACTTCTGAATGACTGCGTGTGTGCGACCACATCATGTGTGCCTCATCTCCCTCGCCCCGGATGGGTACAGCCTCCAGTCAGGCTGAATGTCCTCCATCTCCTTGGGAAGTACAGGGGAAGAGCCTGATTAAGGTGTTTGGGACCCGTCTGAGAACAATCTCTCTCAAGCAGAGTTCGGTGGGGCTCATGGAAGTTTGTTCTGAGGGGCTTTGAGGTTCTGGTCTGGGCTTGGGAATTCATT
The DNA here is from genome assembly GCF_000164805.1 of Carlito syrichta. Taxonomy (NCBI): domain Eukaryota; kingdom Metazoa; phylum Chordata; class Mammalia; order Primates; family Tarsiidae; genus Carlito; species Carlito syrichta. The sequence continues at coordinate 170,271 of NW_007248982.1, forward strand.
CTTTTTTGTTCCAATTTCATTAACCTCATATAAGAAGCAGGTGAAAGCAATTTATGCAAATCCTTTTTTCAATAGTCTAAGACATTTTACCTTTTGATAATATGCAGCCAGCCAGAGGAAAGAGCCGTAGACAAGCAAGTTTTGAGGACCCAATTTTAAATTTGAGCTACCTTTTCCCCCACCTCTTCAAAAGCCTTTCTGTGGATAAGATAAGAGTGTAATCCCCGAGTCTGGTACAAATGTTTTAAGACTTTGTGTTTCTAAAATCCAATTTGAATTAGCCTTGAACTTTAAAGCTGTTTTGTCTACTGAACCAAAGACACCATGTGATCAGCATCGTGAGAGTGTGGAGCACCTGGAGAGTGTGGTCACCACGGCACTGACCCTCGGCCGCAGTGATGCCAGGAAAACCATCCAGAGGCAGAATATCATCACTTCAGGATACTGCAGGCTTGTCTTTTTTCTACAAAGAACTTCCTTCACCACAGCCTTCAGGAGTCTTAAGCTTGATACAGTGCTTGCTATCAGCTGCACTTGGGCTGAGGGCACGGTCAGGAAGATCACTGTAATGATCCTGAAATGCTGTTGTGGGAACTGCAGCAGGGAGCCTGCACGTCGTAAGTTGGCTCCGTCTGTTTCCTCCCGGGCTTAGAGAACCAGAGTGCTCCGAGTGTCTCAGTTGCACACATCTGCTCTGCTGAGCTGACCTCCTTGCCAGACACTCGCTGGGCGCCTATGATACCAGGCAGCCCTTGGGAGCCTATGTGAGGCTCCAAGTATGAATGGGCAATTCAGGGCCTCACGAGGGGTGAGCTGTGGGGCCCACAGCACAGGAAATGGAGCTTTGCCGGGCGGAGGCTCTGAGCATTGGTAGGAGTAGCCAGAGACACTGTAGTGCAGACCCAGCAGAGGCTCACAGGTCCAACGGCCAGGGGCTGCTGCCACTGCAGGTGGGGCTGGCCAGAGGCCAGATCATGTGGGGCCTCCCTGTCACTCTGTCACAGCTCACACCTCCTGATTTTATGTACGTGTATAGGTCTTCCAAGTCTTGTTCTCAGCAATGCATAATCCCATAATTATGTAAACTGTACATAACATAAAATGTACCATCTTAACCATTTTTAAGTATGCAATTCAAAGGCATGAAGGGAATGGAGCTTCGCATATTGTTGTGTAACCATTGCCACCATCCATCTCCAGAACACTTTTCCTCTTGTAAAGCTGAAACTCTGTCCCTATTAAACACTGACTTCCCATTTCTCCTCCCCCAACCACCCCTGGCACCCACCTTCCTGTCCTGTCTCTTAGTTTTGACAATTCTAGGGACCTCACATAAATGAAACGTACACTATTTTTTCTTTCGTGACATTATTTCACTTGGCGTGATATCCTCAAGTGTCATCCATGTTGTAGCATGTGTCAGAATTCCTTTCCTTTTGAAGGCTGAATGGTATTGCACTATAAGGATGGACCACATCTTGTTTATTCACTCGAGTTGTTTCTACCCTTTGGCTATTACACATAATATTGCTGTGAACATGGGTATACAAATATATCTACAAGAGCCTGACTTCAGTTCTTTTGGGTATAGACCCAAGAGTGGGGTTGCTGGATCATATGGTAATTCTGTTTTTAACTCTTTGAAGAACCGCCATAGTCTGCCATAGCGGCTTCCCCATTTTGTATTCTCACCAACAGTGCACAGGTGTTCAATTTTCTCTCCATCTTCACCAATCTTGTTTTTTTTTTTGGATATGGAATTTTATTTCTAAGAAACTTTGTTTACATCAAACAATTCTGACAGGTTGTATGTTACTCCAAATTATCCATTAAGAAGTTAGCTCTGATTAATTTGTGAGATTAATTAGTAAATATCTGGAACAATTCTGAGGGAATGATACACAGGTCAGATATATTTCTCTATGGGAAAGAAGTCTGAACTGTGCAGGTCAAGGAATATTGTTAAGGGAACATATATGAAAACTTAAACCCAGGACCAATGTGTATTCACCCTAGTCTGACCATTACAAGTATCCATTTCAGTAAGGGGAACAGGTTTATTTTGTTCTCTTAAGAATAATTGTTCTCGTGGCATGAGTGGTATCTTGTCGTGATTTGGTTTGCATTTCCCGGATGATGTTGGACATCTTTTCATGTGCTTATCAGCTATTTGTATCTCATTTTTGGAGAAATGTCTACCCAAGTCCTCTGTCCATTTTAAACTAGGTTGTCTGTGGTTTTTGTTGTTGCTGAGTTGTAGGAGTTTCCTATACATTCTGGGTACTAATACCTTATCAGTATGTGATTTGCAAATATTTTCTCCCATTTTGTGGGTTCTCTTTTCACACTCTTGACTGTATTTTTTGATGCACAAAAGTTTTCAAGTTTGATCAAATCCAATGGATCTGTTTTTTTCTTTGCCTGTGCTTTTGGTGTCCTGTCTGAGAAATCATTACCAAATCCAACGTTGTGAAGATTACTCTGTATATTTTCTTCTAAGAGTTTGTAACTTTAGCTTTTCCATTAAGGTCATGGGTCCCTTTTGGTTAGTTTATGTTATGGTGTAAGGTAAGGGAACAACTTGATTCTTTTGCATGTGGATAGCCTGTTTTCCCAGCACCATTTGTTAAGGAACTATCTTTTTACCCTCAAAGGTTTTTTAAAAGTCAGTTTATTTTTGCACAGTATATGGAAAAAGCAGGTAGTTTTTAAGTAAAGGAGAATTTTACTTCAGATTGGTACAGTTTTTAAAAATTTTGAAATTTATTTTATATTATCTTTAAAATATTGATAATGTAAAAGCTAAATATTAACTCACTTTCTCATTTAACATGCGATACATGATTTTTAACATACTTTAAATTAAGTAAGAAAAAGCATGATTCATGAAAAGTAAAATCAATAATAATCTATAGGTGGTCCCCAAATTAGGATGGTTTGACTCATGTTTTTCAACTTTATGATGGTATAAAAGCGATATACATTCAGTAGAAACCTTACTCGAGTATCTATACAATCTGTTCTGTTATTCACTTTCCAAACAGTATCAAACCAATTACATGGGACATCTAACACTTTATTATAAAATGAACTTTGTGTTAGATGATTTTTCCCAACTGTAAGCTAACATAAGCGTTCTAAACACGTTTAAGATAGGCCAGGCTAAACCGCAATATTCCATAAGTCAGGTGCATTAAATGCATTTTTGACTTAACAATATTTCAACTTACAATAGGTTTATCAGGACAGAACACCATCATAAGTCCAGGAGCATCTAATTGTGTGTTTAGCTTAGGAACTGAGTACATGTTAAAATGTAAATTAAAATTTAACTAGGTGTTTTGGCTCCAAAAACTGACAAAAGATGACCCGATGTTTAATATTCTTACCTTTTTAATGAAAAGGTGTTTATTTGTATCATGGCTGTGTTTTATTTGTGATACAAGATAAAATGAAAAGTGGCAGGTTGCTATCTGTAAGCAAGCTTCTTCAAATAAATACATTTTATATGTGGGTTGTCTTAATTCTTAACAGATTAAAAGTGAATTTGGATACATTCATCCTTAAATTTTACATCTTGAGCATCATTTTTGAAGAGTCATTTTGGTGTGTCATATAAGAATGATGATAAGGTGGAGGTAAATTTGCTAAATTATTATCACTAGCTTACTATCTTGCAAACTTGCTCAGTGTCGACGTTCTTTTTATCTCTTGTCTTTAATGAGTACTCCATCATGAGAATCACTTTATATATCCCTGAGTATAGAAACCTAATGTTTGCCGGGCTCGGTGGCTCAGCCTGAAATCCCATGCTTTGGGAGGCTGAGGTGAGTGGATTGCCTGAGCCCGTGGGTTCGAGAGCCGCCTGGGTAACTTGGTGAGACCTCATCTCTACAATAAATCAAAAAATTAGCTGGGCATGGTAGCACGTGCCTGTAGTTACAGCTACTTGGAAGGCTGAGGCGGAAGGATCGCCGGAGCCTAGCAGGTCGAGGCTGCGGTGGCCGGGAGCAGCCACTGCACTCCAGTCTGGGCGACAGAGTGAGACTCCAACTCAAAAAAAAAAAAAAGAAACCTAATGTTTAACATTGGTGATGCATGAGCCTTCCACTGTGGCTGGCAGGTCCCTCTGGTGGAAGGGCTGTGTTTCAGGAGACAAGGACAGAGCCAGGGGCCTGGTGGGGGTACAAGGTGAGAAAGGCCTGAGCCTGCGGTGGAAAGAGGAAAGGAGGAGAGAAGAGGGAAGGGAATAAGACCAGCTGCAGCATATGGTGATGATGGACGTTGGGGGAGGGGCAAGCAGGGCCACAGGCCTCAGCACAGGGCTGGTGTGGGTTCAGAGGAGGAGTGGTCCAGGGAGAAGCAGCCAGGGACGGGCCAGGGGAGGCATCGGGCTGGCACTGTGACAGGAGAGCCTGCAGCTCAGGTGGGGCCGGACCAGAGTGTGATTCTGGGTACTCAGGCACCCACGTGAGTTCCGAGGCCAGAGGGGAGTCGTAACGAGGGAACTGTCTATAATTAGGGCACTTGCGTTCTGTGTTCTCCGTGGAACAACTGCGCTATCCTCAGAAGTTTGGTTTTTCAGCTTGATTGTGTGAGCTCCTCTTTGAAGGAAGATTTCTGAATCTTGCTTAATTCAATTCTGTACTTCCAACAACTCTTCCCTCATTAAAAATAACTAGGGGCCATCTGCGCTAGTGCAAATCTGAGTTCACAAGAAATGTCAAGGAAACCCACTTTGTGGTGTAGACGGTGTATAAAGCACAGTCCACCCTAAACGAACCTCTCTGTACTGTTTGGGGTCAGCGTGTTGACCAACGACCTGCCTGGTACCAGGGACAGGAAGGCAGCCTCATGTGTGACAGAGCATGCCCCGCCCAGCCCCACACATGTGACAAACCCATCAGCAGCATGGCCAGTACCCCAGCCTTCTAACCACCCATCGCTGCAGTCTGTATCTCCTGGAGAATGTGGGTGCCGGTGTTTTGGCTTCATTCCTTCCTCTCTGCTGTCCCCCATCAGCAGATTCTGCTCTCACGAGCTCCACCCTCCATGCCTCAGTAGGCAACATCCCCCAACCCCCACCAAGAAGCAGAAAGCCACCCAGGACCTACACTAGGGAACGTGCAGGAGTTACTTTCTGCATAAAGGTCAAACATTTGCGTGCAACCTCGAAATGCCCACAATCTGGGCCACCACCCAGTCACCTATGTGTCCCCAGGGACTGCTGATCTTTCCCACTATGTGAACGCCGTCTCCCTCAGGCTCTGCATGTGAATGCCAGCCCCTCTGCCTTACCCTGCCTTCCACCTGACCAACGTCAAGAGCCAGTCCAGAGACTGCGTCCTCCTAGTCCTCCCCACCCCCGGCAGGACCATTCCTTTCTAACATGCATGAGCACCCAAAATATGCCAAGCTGTGTTCGAGAGTCCCCCCACCGACGACCTCACGCCATCACCAACAGCTGGTGAAGCGGGCATCATGAGGATCTCTGTGCAGGTGGGGAGGACCCCCAGATGAAGTCCCTTGAGTAAGTCACAGACTCATGAGTCGGGGAGTCAGGTATGCTCTTTGGCTGTGACCTCATGACAGAGACCAAATGCCACCAAATACAGGTGTCTCTCGATTGTTCCCTGCCTTGGGCAGGGCACGAGACTGAAGCACTTGTGTGTCTTAAGCCACTCATGCCATGCCAAGCACAATCTTGGTCCTGAGGAAAGGTGGTTAAATGAATTCCTGTGGTTTAAAGAGACAGATCCCTGATCAACCTCTGTACTTCTAGAAGGAAGTCATTTGTCTAGTACCCTCATGATAGGATGAATAAAAACAGAAAAGCCCATGATGCCACAGTCCTTTAGAGGAAGCCACAGGCCCTGGGCATGAGAGCTGCGGGGACAGAAGGGCTGGGGAAAGGAGCCCTGGGCACGGGTCCCACTCTCCGCCCCAGACTGGCCTTGCTAGCCTTGCCACAGACACCTGGGAGATGTCCCTCTGTTCTCCTGGGGCTGTGATGTGGAGACGTACTCCCCTTGCCAGCTGCAAACTTGTTGTAAGCATGAACCCCCTAACTAACCCAGATTCCAACACTGGCAAGAACACAGGACACTGGCACTCCATTACTTGCTGTCAGGAGACTCGTCTCAGGTGATGCTCACAGGGCCATGCAGCCATGCACATCCCAAGCTTTTTACTGCATGGAGATGCTTTGGCACCAACCTGTGTCTTCTAAGGATTTGTCCTAAGGGCATGATCCTTTGAGACGTGTGTGGCTATTCACCACCACATTGCGTTTGACCTAACAAATCACACAAAGAAGCACTGAGAGGAATCCCACTCACATGGAAAAGGGTCACAATGTATTGCTAAGTAAAATATTCCCTATTTTTATTTTTTATTATTATTTTTTCGTCTCTCTCTGTCGCCTAGGCTGGAGCAAGGTGGCACACCTTACGGCTCACCACAGCCTCAACCTCTCAGGTCCAGGTGATCCTTCTTCCTCAACTCCCAAGTAGCTGGGAGTACAGGCACGCACCAGCACACCCAGGCAATTTTCTAATTTTTTGTGGAGACAAAAAATTATGTTGTCCAGGTGCCCAGGCTGGTCTCCAATTCCTGGGCTCAAGCAACCCTCTTGCCTCGGCCTCCCAAAGTGCTGAGATTACAGGCATGAGCCACCACACCTGACCCACGTGGCATTTTTTACATGTATAGCAAACTGAGCAATGCTATTGGGCAACACATCATGTGTTCTTAGCCGTAATTTTCTGTAGGGAGGAATCATTTTTTCTTATTATTCCTTTATATTTTTCTGAGACTCCCTTCTGCCCTGGTGTCTTCTATTTCATTACTTTACCTAAAATAGGTAGGAACTCACAAACCATCGCCATGTTCCAAGCAACCGTGACCACTGCCATATGGACATGTCCCTTCCCCACTGTCCTGACCACCTCACCTAACTCCTCCTTTGACCTTCTCAACCTGGGACCTCTGTCAGAAGTAAAGTCTTTTCTCAGATTGGGAGTGACTTCCAACTTGTTACACTTGAGAAACACTTCTGTGTCATGTGTTTAGGGGGAGGACAGAGCTGGTCTGTTTGGCTAAAGAGGACTGGAAATATTAACCCTGACTTGGCAGTGGAGATAGGTGAAACTTGACTGCATCACTTTGTAATTGCTATTATAAAAACTAATTGATGTGCACCATTTTCTGTTGCCCTTAAAGAAATTTCTCCCCACAAGAGTGGCTAGGTAGAGACTTGGGCATCTGCTGCAAGGGCAGGTAGGGAAAACCCACGGAGGCCACACGCTCAGTGTGATTTCACTAGGTTGCCATCATGCACACGCATCCGTCGGTGCCTCCAGGACCACAGTGTCCTTGGCTCACGCTTTCTAGGTAAAGTCCCTTTCTCCCTTCCCTGCCAAGCCAAGAAGGAGAGGGTTGGCAGGTGGACCACCATGCTGTGCATTGGGATTTTCCCGTGACTCACGTCGGAAACAAGGGGTCCTACTGGGCATCGCATGTGCTCCTAAACACAGAGCAAGGACCTGGGAACGTGGCCAGCAGCCTATGTCCCAACCCACAAGCTCCCCTCTCCCCAAAGAGTCTGTGTTTATTTCCAGGGTCAGAGAGCAGTTGCCCACAGAATCATACCAAACACCTGTCTCATTGTCAGGCTGGTGGCAGCACTGTTAAAATATCAAGAGGAAAACACATGAGAAATCCTCATGCAAGGGAGATACAGTATGACCCTTGCATAGATGATGGGTCTAGTAAGAATAGACATGAATTTCACAAGACATGCCACAACACCAGCCTGCAACCATTGGCCAAGCCACACACGATTCAAACCCCACCACGGCGCCTTCTCCCAGCAAACACCAAGCAGGCTCCATGAATGTGGATGGCGCTGAGGCTGCTGTTTCAATGGTCTCACCATGCAAACGTGGACGTGAATGGCCCCACACTCACGTGTAAACATGGAAGTAGACGGCCCCACAGCCACTGTTTCACTGGCCTCACCATTTAAACATGAAATGCACAGCTGGGTAGAAGCACAAGTGGCTGGTGGGCAGTGTCAGAATGGTGTTCCATCACATCACGGGCACTTTCCCCTGTGGCTCAGAGACAAATTCCTCAGTGGTGGCACAAGCAGGCCTCTCAGAAGATGACTGGGGGTATTGGGAGTCAGGACATCCCATAGGCTGGGAAGGCCACTGGCTGCCTTTCACAGATATGCACTGTCTGCAGTTCAGCAATCTTTGGACCAGGCATCTGGAATGGTCAGAAAGCTTACATGGCATTGGGGCAGGAAAACATGTCTGTCTGTCTTGAGAGCTGTAGCAGCTGCAGTAACAAGCAGCCCTGAGTTAGAGTTGGATGAGGACAGCCAAGGTGGATGGGCTCTGCTTGTGTCCCCTGAGGCTAGCCACAAGCTCCATCCCCACCTGCCACCAGGTCAGCACAGCATCTGCCAGGAACAGTATTGGGTCACTGCCACTGGGAGAGAGAGGAGGTGAAGATTTGCTTTCTGGCTCTTCCTATAGCCTGAGGGACTCACATCGCCTCTGTTTGTATTTCAGGGCCCAAAGCAAGTCACACCGTACCTGGCCCTGGGTGTAAGGAAGGACAACCTCACAGTATCCCCTGGGGAAAAACCACAGATGTTGGCAGGCCCCACTGATGACTCACCACACATCCATGGACAGTATGAAGCTGTGGGAGGGACATACCCAAAATGACCCAGAAAACCTAGCTACTGTCACCATTCCAGTCTAACCCCCTCTGTATTTTGTGAGGCAGACAGGTGTGCAAAGGGGGAAACTGAGTCAGAAGACCAGAGTTGAGTCCCTACCTGCCATTCACAAATTGCTAGACTCCCTTCACTTCTTTGAACCTATCTGTTCATCTGTGATGTGACCCCTTAGAGGATAAAGGGCTGTCATTCAGGGTGGGGGGCCCAGACCCCACCCCAGTCACACAGTGACCACTGGACCCTGTGGAGCCAGAGCAGAACTAAGCAGGAGGGATATCGCCCAGGCATCTGGAGGTTGCCCTGTGCAAGCCAATGGCTTGGCACCCCTTCAAATCCATACTCTCTTAAATATTTGTTTACCCAACCTGAGCAATATAGCAAGACCTTGTCTCTACAAAAAACATCAAAAAATTAGCTGGGTGTGGTGGCATATACTTATAGTGCCAGCTACTCAGGAGGCTGAGGCAGGAGGATAAGCTGAATCCAGAAGGTTAAGGCTACAGTGAGCCATGATTGTGGCACTGTACTCCAGTCTGGGTGGCAGAGTAATTCTGACTCAAAAAGTAAATAAATAAATACACACACACACACACACACACACACACACACACACACACCAGGGGTACTAAAAAAATGGATACACCTTTTAAGAGATGTTCACTATAATCAGAAGTCTCTGGATGCTGATGGTAACCACTCTAAGCACCTCTTGTAATTGCAGTAGTCAAACATCGCTTGTATTCATCTTACTGAGTATTATAATTTTAGTACATTTTTTTCCTTTCTTAAAGTGGGTATGTATTTTTGTCACCCTCTGTATATATAAATATTTACCATTTTAAAAGTCAATTGAGGCCCACTTTTTAATGGAACTGTTTGTTTTTTCCTTTTGGCATGTTTGGGTTCCTTGTAGATCCTGGATGTTAGTTAGGCTTTCTTCAGATACGTAGTTGGCAAATATTAGTTCCCACTCTGTAGGCTGTCTCTCTGCTCTCTTGATGGTTTATTTTGCTTTGCAGAAGCTTTTAATTTGATGAAGTCCTACTTGTCAATCTTATCTCTATGGCGTGGGCTTTTGGGGTTTTGATCAGGAATTGGTTACCTATTCCGATTTTCATAAGGGTGTTTCCTGTGTTTTCTAAGATTCTTAATGTTTGAGGTTTTACATTTAGGTCTTTGATCCATTTGGAGTTGATTCTTGTATATGGTAATAGGTATGGGTCCTGTTTCAAGCATCTTCATGTGGTCAGCCAGTTTTCCCAGCACCATTTACTGAATAGGTTCTCTCCCCAGTGGTTGTTGTTGTAGGCTTTGTCGAAGATTAGAGATGGCTAAGAAATTGAGGTTTTGCTTCTGGAATCTCTATCGTGTTCCATTGGTCTATATACCTGTTCTTGTACCAGTACTAGGTTGTTTTGATTATTGTAGCCTTATAATAAAGTTTAAAGTCTGGAAGTGTGATACCTCCCTCTTTGTTTCTTTCTCCAAGGATCGTTTTGGCTATTCGTGGTCGTTTATGTTTCCATTTGAATTTCTGTATTGTTGTTTCCAGGTCTAAGAAGAATGGTGTTGCTAATTTAATGGGTATAGCATCGAATTTACAGGTTGTCTTTGGTAGGATGGACATCTTGACAATGCTGATTCTTCCAATTCATGAGCATGGACAATTTTTCCATTTGTTTGTGACATCTTTGACTCCTTTGAGCAGTGTTAAAAGATTGAATAGACACCTCTCAAAAGAAAACATATGAGCAGCCAACAGACACATGAAAAAAATGCTCAGCCTCACTAATTATCAGAGAAATGCACATCAAAACCACATTGTGATACCACCTAACTCCAGAAAGAATGGACATCATTAATAAAACAAAAAACAACAGGTGCTGGTGAGGATGCAGAGAAAAGGGAGCACTTCTACACTTCTGGTGGGAATGCAAACTAGGTTCAACCTCTACGGAAAACAGTGAGGCAATTTCTAAAAGAACTAGAAATGGACCTTCCATACAACTCAGCAATCCCCATTCTAGGAATATACCCAGAGGAACTTAAATCACACTACAAAAAAGATACCTGCACACTCATGTTTATTGCAGCAGTATTTACAATAGCAAAAACATGGAACCTACCATGCTGCCCATCGAAACTGGACTAGAGTTTTGAAATGTAGTACTTATACACAATGGAATATTACGCACCCATAAAGAACAAAATTATGGGCTTCCTAGCAACTTGGAAGGATTTAGAGTCTATAATACTCAATGATTAAACTGGCTGATCACATGCAGAAGATTGAAACAGGACCCCTACCTATCACCATACACAAAAATTAACTCTAAATGGGTCAAAGACCTAAACGTAACACCTCAAACTATAAGAACCTTAGAAAACACAGGAGACACTCTTATGGAAATTGGAACTGGCAACCAATTCCTATTAAGAACCCTAAATGCCCAAGATAGACAAGTGGGACCTCATCAAACTAACGAGCTTCTGCAAAGCAAAAGAAACCATCAAGAGAGCAGGGAGACAGCTCACAGAATGGGAAAAATATTTGCCAACTGTATATCCGACAAAGGTCTAACATCTAGGATCTACAAGGAACTCAAACACGCCAAAAGGAGAAAAACAAACAGCCCCGTTAAAAAGTGGGCAAAAGACATGAATAGACACTTCTCAAAAGAAGATATCCGGGCAGCCAACAGACACATGAAAAAGTGCTCAGCCTCACTCATCATCAGAGAAATGCAGATCAAAACCACATTGAAATACCACCTAACCCCAGTAAGAATGGCCATCATTAATAAAACAAACAACAACAGATGCTGGCGAGGATGTGGAGAGAAAGGAATGCTTCTACACTGCTGGTGGGAATGCAGACTAGTGCAACCTCTTTGGAAGACAGTGTGGCAATTTCTGAAAGAACTAGAAATTTACCTTCCATATGACCCAGCAATTCCCCTATTGGGAATATACCCGGAAGAACTCAAATCATTCTACAAAAAAGATACCTGCACATGTATGTTTGTTGTAGCTCTATTCACAATAGCAAAAACATGGAACTAACCATGTTGCCCATCAAAGCTGGACTGGATTTTTAAAATGTGGTACATATACACAGTGA
>NW_007248982.1:182292-187853 GCF_000164805.1 Carlito syrichta
AGGGGAAGAAGGGGCATACCTCATCAACAAGGGTACCTGCATAATCAATGTTTGTATGCCTAACCCTGAATTGTACCCCACATCTTTATTTTTTAAAATAGTGATTTATTACAGAAAAACAGAACTGAGTACCACATGTTCTCACTCATAAGCGGACCCTGAACATTTGCATAATACTAAAAGAAAGGAATTTGGCAGTGGCTGGAAACTGTCAGGGAAAGGGAGGGTACATAACATCAATAAGGGTACCTGATATCAAACCAATCAAAGTGGGGACAACAGGAAGGACCAAACTATCTGTACGATGGTCACTTATATATCTAATCCTGAATTGTGCCCCACATCTTTAAAATGAAAAAAAAAAAGTCAGTTGAGGGATATACTGAGATCTGCCAGTAAAAATTATGTACTAAAATTTACTTTTATTGGCCACAGTTGAGTCGATGTTCTGAGAAAGCCTCCAGCAGAGTATTTCCCACTCTCGGATGGTGCTTTCTTACTTCTGGCTTCTTCTGTGGACTTTTCAAACCAGGGAAACTTCTTGGGAGGCATATTAGAAGGTCTGAATTTTAGATAACTACATCAGTCATTTTTATTTAGGAATTTCAGCACTATTGAGTTTGAGAATTTTGGTTGACGGTTACAATGGATTCTCAGCTGACTTCAGATATGAATGCATCACAAAATTGCTCAACAAATAGGCATGTCCTAAAAGAGATTTTTTTTTTAACTGTGTGAATTTCCTAGGGTTGCTGTGACTAAGTCCCACAACCTGGGTGGCTTAACACGACAGAAAGTTTTGGTCTCACAACTTCTGAAGTCTGAAGGGAGGGTGTCTGGGACTCCTTCTCACCCCCTCCAGCCTCCATTCTTGCTGGCTATCCTTGATGCCCCTTGGCTTGCAGCCGTGTCACCCCAATCTCTGCTGTCATCATGTGAGGTGTGACAAAGAACTGTGTGTCTTCAAGATGCCTCTGCTCATAGGGACGCAGTCATAGGTGACCAGGAACCACTTACTTCAGTATGACCTCATCATAACTAATTCCATCTGCAATCACCCTATTTCCAAACACAGTCACAATCTAAGGTGCCAGGAGTCAGGAGCTCATCTGTCTTTGGGGGTGGTCAGAGCAGGATACAACCCAAAACGTAACACCTAAGGGAGCTGTCTGCTTTTGTAGGAGGGAGAGACATTCACTACTAATGTACATTCTGATATTTCAAGGTCGCTTTCAGATGGGTGAGAGCTGGTATCAGCTGCTCACCAAAACCACCTTGCCCCTGCTTCTGAAGCTCACTCTGGACCTGAGAAAATTCATTTCCATAATAATCCAAGGAGGACACAGAGTGGAACCATCTCACTTGCCAACACTGAAGGTGTCTAGACTGGCCATGGTGGGAATGGCCCCTGGCAGTGCCATGTGACCAACAAGAAATTGTTTTAATAAATGAGTATCTGAATCACTCCCTGACAAAAGTATCATTCTTTCCCCTAAATTCTGTTGTTTCTCTTGCAGCATTCGTTGCATTTTCCAGTTTTCTGGAGTCCTTTCTGTTGATGGCTGTCTACCTCCACGGGTCATAAGAGGAGCCTCATAAATAGGAATTGTGTCTTGTTTATTTTTATGACCCCACCGTGGCTATCATGGTGTCTTGTGCTGAATAAAGAACAATAAATGATGACGAGATACCAATGAATTAATTACCTGATGCACTATCTTCCTGGTAATATATCTCACATATCTCTTGGTCCAGTTAGACGATAAGTTAACGATACCTTTGAAGGAAATAGGAGGGGAATGCCAGGAAGGCAAGCTATTAGGGAGCTGTGTCATGAAGGGAGTGGGCAGCTCTTCCAATCTTGTCCTGCGAGGCTGTGCCCACTCAGCATATGAAGGCCTCTTAAAGTGGCCCTTCCGATGGGCTGGCCCCTGCTGTCCAAGGAGAAATTCTCATTCCAACAACTTTCACAGGCTATTAGTATGGTCTTCTTTCTGCCTTCCTGTTGGCTGAAGTCCTAAATGCTGAGGACCAGAGTCTCTGGGGAGTTTGGGAGTGGGGGTCGGTGGATCCACTCAGACAGGATTTGCAAAAGGTGGCTGGAGTCAGGCCTGCCTGACACCACCTCGAGCACACAGAAGGGTTGACACTGAAGACTCTGCAGGATGCCGTTTCTCTAGAGTGCATGATTAGAATGCTGGGGTCTTTTCCTTTCACTCCGCTTAGAAAGAGACCTCTCTCTTCTTCAGACCTAAAGAGAAGGGCTTCAAGGGGTCCCTCAATAAGGCTGATCTCTGTTCTTCCTTCAGTTGGTGGGACTAGAGACTGGAGCAGGCATACACCTTCCAGAAATCCTGGCTCCAGTGACCTGGAAGCTCAGAGTAAACAGCACCTGAACTAACAATGGTGGCTTCTGTGACCCCCTGGGGCCACACAGGACCAGGTCCAGCCTGGGGTGAATTCTAAAGGGACTTTTTCAAGAGGGCTTCCTGCACAGGTAAAGCAATCTCTTTAGAAGGAAGTCGTAGGTTTTGATGTGGCGACAGAACTGAGCGGATGTCAGGGGACTGCGGTCAACACCAGAGGAGGTGCCTGGGGGCAATACGTTCCCGGGGGAGACGAGCATTCCTGGGAGCCAGGAGGGCTGTGGCACCACAAAAGGCAGAGGTCCAGGGGTGGCTATGGTCAAGGCAGGAAACCAGGGTGATGCGTTTAGGGTGGACGCAAGGAATGGGGGGAAGCTGGCAGCCCACTGCAGCCACCCATGGGTCTCTGCAGTCTGCAGTGGTATCCACCTGAAGGAGGGGAGAGGCTGGAATGACAAGGTAGATTTGGGGTCTGAGGGCTTTTGAGGTCTGCACATGGTCACGACCCGCTGGAGCAGCTAGGGGACCAAAAATGACCAGAGCATTTATCATTCTCAGAGGACGCAAACCCGTCTGACCTGCTAAGATTCAGCCAAGGGCCGTGAGTCAGGCCAGGACTGTAGGAAGAAAGCCCCCTGGGAGTCCAACCTGGCCTGACTGCTCTTCTTGTGTGTTTCAGGAAAGTCTGTGCTTGAAGAATCCTCCGTTAATCCCTTGCTTTGTTTTGTTTAAGTTTACATGAAAGCAGAGAAAATGAATTGTTTTAAAAATAGCTTCTCCTTCCGCAAGTGATTATTTGTAGAATTAGTCGATAGTTCAAAAACTCTAAATTCATTTACCACATTCATTCAAATATTTCCGATCGTATCATTGTTCCCAAATCCCACATACACAGCATATGTATTTACTCTTTGTTGTCCTCTCTCTCCTCCATATAATGACTTAGGAAAGATTACAAAAGGTAATTATAACAGGTTAAAAAAGAAGCGCTGCCACCCAAAGAAAAATTAAGCTTCCCCCTCCCCAGAGCTGACAGGCGATTTCTGGAAAAGTGACCCAGGCCCTAACTGTCCCACCAGCATGGAAATAGAAACGAAAGGTGTGCGTGTGTGTGTGTGTGTGTGTGTGTGTGTGTGTGTGTGTGTGTGTGTCACTTAGAAGAACACTGACAAACAGCTTCTTATTAGTACCTGAAAGTGATGCAGTGGTCGGAGTCATTAATTCTCTTTGGGAGTGAAGAGTCCAGCTGCTTTGGTGGTGATGCCTGTCTAGTCTTTGCTTTCAACGTCTTCCCAGCAGGCATCACAGGAATGAGGAGTAGGTGATGGCACCACAGGCCAGGTCATGGCTGCTGCATGTCCCAGCCACCTGGCCTGCAGTCCATCAGCACAGAGTGGCCAGTGCCCATATCTGGTGAGAAAGTCAGGCCAGCTGCTCCCTGGGCTGATCTGAAGTATAAACGTGTGCCTGCATGAAGTGACACTAGCACGTGCTTTTAATGCAGGGGATCACAGTCCTTAGAGAGCTGTCAGGAAAAGCCCTTTCTCCTTCGTTCCAGTGAGCAAACATTGCCCACCAGAGGGGTGCTGGTTCCTGAGTCCAAGTCCCAACTCAGACATTCACTACACACATGGCCCTGAAGAAGTCAGCTGACATTGCAGCGTGCAGGTGGACACCTGTGACCTTGTGGTGATGCATGTCCTGTGTAAGGTGTTGATGGCAACCATGGTAACATCTGCAGAAAGCCATTCCTGGCTCCCAGGGTGCTGTGAGGTTCTTGCTCCAAACATGCGGTTGCTCTGTCACTTAGTCACCGACACACCTCTTGTCTCCAGTTACTGGAGTTCAGGACTGTGAATAGCGATGTTTATTGAAACAACCAAGATAAGAGTTTTCTAAAAGTGTCTTGGATCAACTTGATGACATTTTGAATGGTCATCTTCGTGTCTGTGAGTCCCAGTCCAGTGAGAAGTAGCACAGTGTCTTTGTGGAGGTCTGTGTGGTCCCCGTCCATCCAACAACGGTGATTTCTCAGCACGAGGATGCGGGGCTGCCTTTCCTCACATGGTCCCTGCCACCACCACCCACTCTGGCCTGTGGATCCACCCCCAGGGATGGCCCGGAGCCTGTGGATTACAGGGCCCTCCATGACTACATGTGGGCACCCTGAGGTTTTGACTTTCAACCCCCAGTTTTGGGGACAGTGGGTATCTTAGAGAGGGCTGGGTTGGAAAAAGCTCAGTTAAATCAGGACATGGAGCCCCAGCACTCACAAAGCCAGCTCCTCCAGGCGTCATCATGTGTGTTGCTAGGTGTTGCTGGCACTTCTGTCCCTGGGGGCCCTTTGCCTACTTGGAAAGTTGCCCACAGATTCTTTTCAGAGTGCAACCCTGGCACACTTCAGATGGGAAGTCTGCTTCTTTCTCTTTGGCAGGAGTTGCTGAAGAGGCATACACTTCCCCAAACGTCCGGGTGTGGGCTGCCATGGCACGCTGCTTAGATGGCAGAGGTGCCGAGTTCTCTTGATCTGCTTTCTGTGGCAACAGGGGCCAGCCTGTTTCCTAAATGATTTAGGTTCTGAGTGACCAATCTAGGATCAGCTCACATGGATGCAGTGCCAGGCAATTTCAACAGAAGGGAAGCTGAGGTCCACAAGCGCTTAGGAACAAGTGACTGAAAGAAGGGTGCCATGCCAGGTGGATCCGCAGGACTTCCTTCCACCCTTGGAGCACCAGCAGCCCTCAAGTGCCATTCCCCATCTCACGCTTTGCCTCCTCCTGTTTTTCTCCTCTTCTTCTGGCACTTGTGGGGTCACTGCAAAGGGAAGACCAGGGAAGTCCTTGCATCTCATCTGGTGAGATGCTGAGGGACTTCCAAGAGGCTCATATGCAGGGTCCACCTGTAGCCCACCAACCTCACCAGGCCCGCCAGCCTGTCACCAGACCACTCTGTGCTGCCTCTCATCTCACCCACATCTCCCCGTGTGTCATTCATTCCCATGACAATCATCTTCTTGGACCCAAAACCTGGACTCCTGCCTCTAGCTCTTCCCACCTGGCAACGTTTTTCTCCCAATCTGCAAGTGAGCTTTTCTCAAGAAAGTTTTTTTGTTTGTTTTTTTTTTTTAGTGGGAGTCTCACTCTGTCACCCAGACTGGAGTGCAGTGGCCGTTCCTGGCCACTGCAGCCTCGACCT
>NW_007248982.1:187913-189109 GCF_000164805.1 Carlito syrichta
CCACTCACCTCAGCCTCCCAAAGCGCGGGATTACAGGCTGAGCCACCGAGCCCGGCAAAAGTTTGTTTTAAGCACAGCAAAATTTCACTCATTTAGAATAAAGGTGACCAAAAGCCACCCACTACAAGTTATCGGCAAGCTGGAGACATCAAATATTTTTAAGGAAAACACGCTGGGCTTAGTGATGTGTTTGCATGGGAAACTGGCTTCGAATGCCTCAGTACTATCTCTGTTAGCAAAGGCACAAGTTACAGCAAATGCTGGGTTGCTTGAGGTTCGAGGATATTGATTTTCTGAGGAAGAAAATAGTGTGCACATCTTACTCAATAGCAACTATGAATCCCAGTCTCTAAGTTTGTAAGTTTTTCTATAGATCTGAAGCCTCTGTTGAGAGTTGCCATTCCTGCAGCCAGCTTGCCCTGGAGAAAGAGGACACTTTTCTCAATAGTGTCAGTAAGAGTTCCCAGAGAGGACTGGTGTCACAAGCCCAGCCTGTGGGAAAAAGGAAGGGCTGCTCAGATGGTCCTGGCCTGGGTCATGTGGCCATCTGAGCCAACAGTGGATCAAAATAGGATCAGCTGAACAGACTGTGCTATGCTGAGAGTAAGATGAATTCCTCTGGCATCCACACACTGTGTCAGTCAAACTCATGAATGCATACAGGTATAAGAATTGTTTCTTATGTGTTTTAATTCTTCATAGCATGGTAAAGTGACCTGTGAAATGCCTCAGCACATTGAGCTCAGCTAAGAATGCAATCATCTTATAGTCATCAAGAATAAGATACAGAAGAAAATGCTTTTGTGGCTTCTTGTACCACAGTCTGTGGCTCAGTGTCCAGCCAAATAAATTGTATTTCAGGACTCACAATGATCAGGCCACTGCTGTCAGGAACGTCTGAGGGAGGGGTGGAGTTGGGGAAGATATCAGAATAAGAGAGCTGGGTAACGTTCATAAAAGGTTAGAGGCAGGCCAGGCTCGGTGGCTCAGCCTGTAATCACACGCTTTGGGAGGCTGAGGTGAGTGGATTGCCTGAGCCCATGGGTTCGAGACCTGCCTGAGTAACTTGGCGAGACCTCATCTCTACAATAAATAAAAAAATTAGCTGGGTGTGGTAGCGCGCGCCTATAGTTCCAGCTACTTGGAAGGCTGAAGTGGAAGGATCCCCGGAGCCTAGCAGGTTGAGGCTGCGGTGG
>NW_007248982.1:189129-205355 GCF_000164805.1 Carlito syrichta
CAAAAAAAAAAAAAAAAAAAAAGATTAGAGGCAGTTTCTGGGAAACCACATGCCAGTATGCTTTCTTTGATCTCTGATAAAATCCTGGGTCCCATCATTAGACAGATGAAGAACAAACTGGTGATCACCAACCTCTCTTTTTTGATGGTGTTACTTGTTGAGAGATGGAAGGACTGCTGTTGACATCATGAGTATAGACTTTAAGAAAATTTTTTTTTCGTATCACCAAAAGAAAAGAGATAGGAGTGGGATGATCATGCCATTAGATGCATTTCTACCTAGATGAACTATTCTTTTAGGCTATTAACTAAAGAATTAATTCATGAAGAAAAATAGATTAAGTGAGAAAGGGTTTTCTATGGATGCACCTCAGGGCTATTTCTCAATTTTGTTCTGCTTCACATTTTTGTCAACAACATAATTAAAGACATACAACCAGGTTTGTTAAGTTTAATAAAAAGAGCGCGGAGGAAGAGGAGGAATAAAAGACCAAGATAAGCATACAAGAAAAGTCTTACTTTGAAATTCAAAGAAGGGGATGGCCCAAGTATAGCAGTTAGATTAAAATGACTGTAGGAATTTTTTTAAACTGATGTGAGTCACTGTATTGATTATTTATCCCAGGGGATGCACACAGCCCACAGACATGTTTGTTTTGGCCCCTGTGTTCATTTTCTGGAGCTACCGTAGCAAAGTACCACAAACTGGGGTTTCAAGCAGTAGACATTTCTTCTCTCACAGTCTTGGGAGCCAGAAGTCTGCAATCATGCTGTTGGCAGGGCCACTTTCCCTCCAAAGACTCTGGGAGTGGGTCCTTCCCACCTCATCTGGCTCCCGGTGGCTGCCAGCACCCCTGGGTTTGTGGCCGTAGCCCTCCACTCTCCGCCTCCATCTTGGCATGGCCTTCTCCCTGTGTATCCTCACATGGCCTTCTCTCTGTGCAAGTCTGTCTCTGTGTCCAAATTACCCTTTTCTATAAGGACATCAGCCATATTGGATTAAGGGCTCACCCTAATGACCTTATGTTAAACTGATTACGTCTGTAAAGATCCTATTCTCAAACAAATAAATGTGCTGAGTACTAGGACTCCAACATGTCATTTTGAGGGGATGCAATTCAACCCCTAAGAGCCCACTGTGTGCTTTCAAAATTGAGAAATTTTCCATAAATAATGCAGAGGTCTAACTTCTATTTTTTAAAAAATAAAGTTCTGAGCAAATCCAGGCTCACGTGTCCTCCTGGTAGTGCCTAAGTGATGCCCTCTTTAGGCAGGACCAGCCTCCTGCCACTACCAGACCCATGTATGTTGTCAGCATGGGGCCCTGATTTCTACTCTGCTGTGTCTCAAGAAGGATTTAGACAGCTCTTAAAAGGAATACATGCACTCAAATAGTGCTGAAGTAATAAGTCGAAAACAATGGCCACTGAAGAGATAAGTATGCGCCCTAAAGAAATCTGAGGAAGATCAGGGTCCCAGTGACAGAGCACACGTGGCCACCCTCGTGGGATAGTCCTCAGTCCTAGGTTCTACTGTTAAATGCCAGCCTGAAAAAAATCACGAGCGAGCCGAAGAGAGTCCAGGAGGAGAATGGGAGGGCCTGCAGGGCCGCATATGGGCCTGAGATTGAGAAGGAGGGAATAACGGGACAGAGGAGTGTCTTCAAATCACTTGTGGCCTCTCGCATGACAAAGGGACTAGACTCCTGTAGCTGCTTTGGAGGCAGAAGAATGCAGGGAGTAGAAATAAGAAGAGTCTTATTCCAGGTACACACATCCAACCTTCCCTGTCGTGACATGGCTGCCCTGGGAGCCCCCCTGCGTGTGACCGGACTGAGGGGCTAGGACACAAAGGTACTTTGATAGGGGCAGCAGGGGCCAGCCACCGATGTGTCTGCAGATGGCAGAATTAAAAGGGACCATAGAGACCATGGAGACAAAACAGGGGCCACAGTGACGTACGCTGAAGCCCAAACTGCTCGGAGCTACATGCAGCTCCCAGGCCTGCCCTCCCACCCCCAATACCAGGTTTCTCTTCCTCGACATTTGAGATGGTCCTCTCTGCTGTGGGAGCCGTCCTGTGTGCCATAGGACGCTGAGTAACTTCCCTAAGTCCCATCAACAGATCAGCAGTGACATCCAGAAATGTCCCTACTCATTGCAAATATACCCTGAGGGGGAATCACACACACTCTCACACACACCACACTCTCACACTTACATGCCTGCACATCACACCACACACACATACACACCCTGCCACACACCACACACTCTCACATGCTACCCATGCAGTTAGCACCTCCTTTACACTATGACATTGGGCAAAGACCCCTGCTATCTTTGCCCATTCAGGCTACTACAACGAAATACCACAGACAGACTGGCTTGTAAACAACACACAGTTATTCCTCGTAGTTCTAGAGGCTGGAAGTCCAAGCTCAAGGCACCAACAGATTCATTGTCTAGTAAGGACACATTCCTCATAGATGGTGCTTCTCCCTGTGTCCTCACATGGTGGAAGGGACAAGAGGTTTCTCAGCACATGAATTTGCTGGGGAGGCAGAGGCAAACACAAACATTCAGAGCATAGCAAAGACCCTCCTATAAGATGCAGGCACTGGGTTCTGATGAGTGGACTCATGGAATTGGGAATCCGCCTGGCCTAAATCCAGATCCCAACCCTGCCAGGGACGTGCCATTAGACAGGTACTGTCATGTTATACATCTGTGACTTCCTCTGCAGATGAAGGTCAGAGCACATGAAGAGTGACTCTTATGACTAGGTTGTGTTTAAGACAATCGGATGTCTTCTTGCCCAAGAGAAAAAATGGACAAAATGTCAGCAAGCAGCACCAATAGGATGAGAAGTCAAGTGGAAGGAAAATGCTGCTCAAGTTTAATGTTCATCCACTCTTCCTGAAAAAGTCTTTAGCTTCTGGGGAAAAGACCAGCCACTCCGCCTAGCCACTTAGCTGAATATGTGTGCCTGCTCCTCCCCTCCTGTGTGGAAACTGAGCAAAGAAGATGAATGCATGGGGTCAGGGAACAACCCTCTCTCCAAGAACGTGACTTCCCAGGGGGCCCAGATGCTGTGGCTGGGTCTGGCTTCCAGAGTCTATTCTCAGCCACAGTGCCATTGGGTCCTCCCTCAGGGCAGGTCCTCAATGGGACCTCGATTTCCCAGGACCCTCTCCCAGAGTCACTTCTACCTTTCCTCTACCGGGAGGGAGACCATCAAGGAGGTCCCAGGCAGGACCCAAGCACCCCATCTTCCTCCCGCACAACCCCAGGACATGGGACCTGTGTCCCAAGCACTGCTTGGCAGGACTTAAATCCATGCCTGAGCATGAAAAGTGAGTGTAAATGAGCACATAATCACTCTTTCCATGTTGAAAGTCCATGCAATGAGAACAGGGAATTGCCTTTATTCCAAACGTTCCAGAAAGCACCTATAGGTCAAATGGGCAGTGGTAGTGGAGAGAATTCAAATTTTAGCTCTTGTAAGGTAGAACATTCTAGGTGCCTGTAATCCTGTGGGTCCCCCGCTGTGTGGATGCTCTGTGAAACTGTTTTATGGTCAGTTCCTGTGTCCTCTGGCCCAGTGACTGTTCCCTAATCTCAGGAGAGCACCTTCCTCTGGGTGGCGGGACATGCCTGTGCTTCTGTCCAGTCAAGCTGCTGGGCCACAGTATGCCACTTCCAGTGTTCCTCTCTCCAGCGTCTATGGTTGGCTGAGGACTGAGGAAGGGAAACTCAAACACAGGCTCACACAGACTCGCTGCTCCTGCCAGAACAGGCCTGCCAGAATCTTCTCTCTTCACCTATGGGATTTTCCCTCTGGGCTTTCACTGAATGTCAAGCAGCCCTCTCCTCCCAGATCGTAAGGAATGGGCTCCATCCCCTGGGACTTCTGAAGCCCAGGCACACCCAGGATGAGTCTAGAAGGTGGGTGTGTCTCTTAGCTCCTGTAGAAGGCGTGCTAAATCCTGAGTCCTCTGCCACACAGAGGGGCCCCCCTCTCTACAAGGCCACATGGCTGCACCACACGGAGGAAGGGAAAGAAGACCCCCTAGAAGGCAGGGACTGACAGCTGGTTCAAAGGGAGTTTGTCAAAAGGATGCCCACTTCGGAAGGGAGAAGGGAAGGGTCCCCGGCCTTGTGCCACTTCTTCCACTAGATCTCTGAGTAATCAAGTTATAAACGTTCGCTACAGATAATTTCCTAATCCATCATTCTGCCTTAACTCTCACATGTGCTCTTTAGTTACTTGCCGGAGAAGTGGGCTAAAGAAACTGTCAAAGTTCAAAATTGTCTTTGTCATATTCTTGAAAGTAAAATTAAGCAGCTGCTTTCAGGCAATGTAGCCACTAGGAACTTTAGTGCAGAATTGTGCCTGGGATTGTGTCGTATTTACCCATGACATGAGTGGTCTTCATCTTCCATGAAGGGAGTCAGCAGGGACAACACACTGTACTGCCCCTGCAAGTAGCCTTGACCAAGGGCTAGCTCTTGTAAGGTGGAACATTCTAGGTACCTGTAATCTGTATTCTGTGGGTGTCTCCCCCCCCCCCGGGCCCCCCTCCCCTCCCCTCATGAGAGGAAATGGGACCCTCGGCGGATTCTCTGGGCTTGCTAGCCTCAAGCCCCAGGGTGATTCCTCCTGGCCCTGAGAGGGTGTCAGTTCTCAGGTGACAATCTCTAGCCAACCCCAGCATGGCAGTCAGGCTCTGGCAGAGAAAAATAGATGGAAGAACATTTTTAGCTCTTAATGGTGACTATTATTGAGCCCTACTTGGTTTGTCATTCAATTGTGACTATGACCTATATTATGTCTGATATAAAGGGTAAAGAAGTTATGTGCCTATGGGTGATTATATTCCATTCTTTGGTTTATGGACCTATAAGTCCCACAGAGAGAATTGTCAATCACACAGTGCCTTCATGGCTTGATTTTAAATTGAGAAGACTAAATTGTTTTAAAATGTGGAAAGCCAGAAGGCCACTTCTAACTATGCTTACGTGGTTTTACAAAAGTTTGGGCACACATGAGGCATGCCCCAGTTATGGGAATTTTAGGCAGAAACACAGAGTTCGTTAATATTCCCAGTGTCCGCTGGGAGCTCCTTTGGGCACATGACTCTTCTTTCTCCACCTATAGAGCATCTTCTAGGATCTGGAGGGCTCCTGAGCGGCCGGTCGCCGCTCACTCCACAACCCGAGCCTTCAGGACAGTCCAGACACTCCACGTGGAGGGAAATGAGTCTTTGGAAAGGACTCTGAGTCCCATGGGGCTGGATGAAGGACCAAGGCGGGTGGTAACTGGAGGAAGCAGAGAGAGGACCGGAAGCGTGCGCCGGGCCCAAAGCCACTTGGAAAGCAGGGAAGGAATGGCAGCAGCACCACTCCAGAAGGGAAGATGCAAAACCTAGAGAAAACATGACAGCACAGGGACAGAACTGAGCAGAGGGAGAAAGTCCTGGTCAAGGGCAGAGTTCGTCTTCCCACACTGAACACCCAAAGTCCTGGCCCTGCTTGCTGAGGACGGCAGTGTCTGCGCCTCTGCAGTGACATTGCTGACACTGGATCATAAAATCTACAAGAATTTTACTTTTGAAAGTAAAAAACTAAAAATATGAGCTCTTGTTACTTTGTTTTAGAAATTGCATAGGGAATCTGGCTCGAGCTCCTTCATATAATCTTATTCTACCAAGAGTTACCTGCAGCTGTAACCAGCACCTGCTGGCAGTTACCCAGCCTTTCCTAATACAATCCTATTCCACCAAGGGTTACCCACTGCTGTAACCAGCACCTGCCATGAGTGACCCAGCCTTCCCTAATATCTTACCGTACTAACAGTTACCTCCTACTGTAACTATCACCTGCCGGGAATTACCCAGCCTTTCCTACTGCTGGTAAAATGCTGTCGTTTCGGACCACCGTACTCAGTGGTATTTAGTAAATACATATGTGAACAGAGCTTGGGACATTAATCACTGAGAAGTTGGTAGAATGTAGGCTCTGCCCCTGTATGTGCGGTGTGTCTGTGAACATGTGTGTGTGTGTGTGTGTGTGTGTGTGTGTGTGTGTGTGTGTGTGTGTGTTTGTTTCTGTGTATGTACATGGTGTGTGCGTGGTATGTCTGCATAGACGTGTCTGGTGTGCTTATGATGTATGTTTATTTTGAGGTATGTGTGTGATGTGTATGGTGTTTGTGTGTATGTGTGCGGTATGTACGGTGTGTATGGTGGTTGTGTCTGTGCTGTGTGTAATAATGTGTGATTATTTCTTTGTATATTTGTGATATGTATCTACATGTGTGGTGTGTGTTTGTTTCCCTGTATGTGTGTGGTCTGCATGGTGTGTGTATGTGTATAGTATGTGTGGTGCAGGTGTGTGATATGTGTATGTATGCGAATGTGGTGGTGTGTGTGGTGTGTATGTGGTATGTGATGGTTTCTTTGTATACATGTGATATATGTCTGTGTGTGGCATATGTTTGTTTCTATGTATGAATGGTGTGCATATGGTTTGTGCGTATGTGTGTAGTGCATGTGTATGGTGTGCATGTGTGGTGTGTGTTTATTTCTATGTTATGTGTGGTGTGTGTATCTGTGTGTATATATATGATGTGTATATTTATGTGTATGTTTGTGGCATGTGTGTTGTGTGTGGCATATGTAGTTTGTGTGAAAGAACAACTTGTAGTACTAAAGCTTAATCTTAGATTGTTAAGTACCTGGATATCATTGCAGATAAAACTACATCGTTTTCTGTTTTCTTCAGCTGGAAGACATTCTGGAGGAATGTAGTATAAGTTCCTCTAGAAAGCACTAGTGTCAGATCCTCCCAGTTCATGGCATTCTGAAGGGCTGTAGTGTAAGCGCCTCTAGAAAGCACTAGTGTCAGATCCACTCAGTTCATGGCATTCTGGAGGGTTATAGTGCAAGTACCACTAGAGGCACTAGTGCCAAATCTTCCCAGTTCATGACCTTCTGAAGGGATGTAGTATAAGCTCTTCTAGAAAGCACTAATGTCAGATCCTCCTACTTCATGGCATTCTGAAGGGTTATAGTGTAAACACCTCTAGAAAGCACTAATGTCAGTTCCTCTCAGTTCATGGCCTTCTGGAGGGATGTAGTATAAGCTCTTCTAGAACACACTGATACCAGCATCTCTCAGCACACACCCTGCCATTACCACCAGCTTCTGGCATTAGACAGGTTTCCTAGCAACTCTGAGCTTTAGCTGCCTACCTGAAATACAGAGGTTGTAACAGAACTCACCTCACAGGATTAAGAAAGAGACCTCCTGTAATCACATAGGTTAGCACTTGGGCATAGAGTTAGAGATTGTTTTGATAATAATCACAGTCATTGCATGAGGATTTTTCAGTCATGAAAATATTTTTAATTACACAGAAACACTCTGGGATATACAAAGATCACTTCAAAAATTTAGTGTATGTCAATTCTAAATTTAAACGATTGCTTTAAAAGTCAGAGTGCAATAGAATGGCTACCGTAAACCACGATAAACACAGATGTCACTGTAGCATCCTCAGACACCCCTGGCTTCCTGTTCTGTCCTGGTGTTTCCTCAAGGGGTGCTGATAAGGAAAGGAATGGAATACCTTAAACTACCTGACCTGCCCCCCTGCTCCCAGTGTGGCCCCAGGAGAGAAGCTCAGGAGCCAGAAATGAAGAGGCAGGAGCCAAGGAGAGTCAGATCTGTACGGGGACAGGGGCTTTCCCTGGAACTGGAATCTCACCAGGACAGGGATGGTCCCCGAAGCTGAAACTGTACTGGGACAGGCGCATTCCCCAGAGCTGGAACCTCACCGGGACCGGGCTGTTGCCCAGGGGATTGTGTTGACGTGGTGGCTGCTTCGCTTGCAGTTTTCAGGCTGGTGTGCCTAAGCACGAATGTGTTGGTACATGCACCCTTTGTTGAGGGACATTTTCCCTCTTTGTATCTTTGTTACTGAATTATATTATCTTAAATTATAACATTTGAATAAAAACAGAGTTCCATTGGCTCCCATGAAAATGAAGGATGCAGCTCATATAGCAGAGATAATAATAATCAGGGGCAACAAACACGTGAATTGCTGATTGCCACACACCATTCTGAGGGCCTTACAGCCAGTAACTGTAGCCTTTCTATAATCCCAAGAGTTAAAGACCGTGGTATTCCTGTTTTCAGGTAAAGAAACCAAGGCACAGAACAATCATGCCCCTTGCCTCAAGTCTCATAGTTAGTCATGGCAGAGCTGTGGTTTGGACAGTTTCTCTAAACTGCTGCACTATATACTGGGCACCCACTAATGTGAACAGACACAGGAGTTTCCTAAACTATGTGTAGCATGGTAATCCCAAATCTGAGGGCTTGTATGTAAGGTTATCTATTCCAAAGAAGGTACCTGGACATCCAACAGGGAAAGATTTTGGTTTATTGGAACTTACAAAAGGCGTCAATGGCAGCCAATTGGTGAAAAAAATCTGTGTCTCAGGACATTACAGCAAGCAGTTATATAATCAAATGAGTTAATTATTCAAATTGCCATATGGTTGACAATTACTGTGAATAAGGGTGCCACTTAAGACCAGCCGTGGCTAGAGGCTGCTACCCAAGGGAAAGACATAAGGAAGCTAGGTAGAGAGGGAGAAAGGGTCTATGTGTGGGTGATGACCTCACACAACAGCATTAGAAGATGTAAGAAAAATGACCCCACTGGACACCTTACCTTGTGTAAGACAGCAATACTGCAGTTCGGAAACAACAAAGGCCATAGGCTTAACATCAGGTGAGATCTTCAGAGGAACCTGAGCCCCATGATGTGGATGAGTTCAGAATATTCACTGCATTCATCTACATAAATATGGTGAAAGGGAGAGACAGGTCGGGCCAACAGCTCTCCCGCACCTGCGAGAACCAGTACCTGGCAAATGAAGTTATCTGGCCCACCAGTATTGTCATCAGGACGTGTCAGCACTGTGAAATCCATAGTCCAGAGCAGTGGCAGAGGATGGGGCCTCGGGGCAGCTAATGAGGCACTGTGCCACCGTGGGGCAGATCCTGTAGGAACAGCTTGCCACAGTGGTCTGGAATTTGGATCTTACCTCCAGTAGACAGCTCTGCTTAGCTAAGAGGAAGCTCTTTGGAGGCAGGGCCACCTGAGTGTTCCTAAGTGATGCTCTTCTACACAGCTTGATTTTGATCCAAGAACATTCCTAGCTCTATCAATTATCCTTTACTGCATGACAAGGGATCCCAAAACTGAGCTCAAAACAACCATTTTTTGTCTCACAATTTCTGTGGGTTTGGGATCCTGTTGTAGACTGACTGGAAGTTCCTATTTGGTCCCCATAAGCCTGCAATCGAGGTGTCACCTCAAAGCTCAGCAGTGGTCTGCCTCAAGCCCTCTGAGCCCTCAGGCCCTGACATCAGGTTCTGTCCAAAGGAGCATTCATCAGAAGCTCACGATGCCAGCAGATTTCCCTTGGAGCCGGAAATTGGCCAGAAGGAGCCTGGTTTGTAACCTCAGATGTAGCCTCCGTACTTTTGCCAACTTCTGCTCTTTGGAATCGCGGTACCAGATCCAACGACACTCAGGGATTCCAGGAGGCCAGTGTCCCTGGCACCTCGGAGACTGCCTACCACACTCACATTCCAGAATTAGTGCCTTCAGCCCAATCACTGTGCCACAGAGAATGGATTTAGGAGTATTTTTTTATTTTCCCGTTCCCCAGACTTCCTATGGTATGGTGCAGTTGTATTCCTTTTATCCCCCTTCATCTGAATGTAAGACGTTCCACAGAGAGATCCATTGCCAGCCCTTTCCTGAGACCAGTCTTGTCTCACATGGCAGCAACTTGAAAACAGCTATTTTAGCAACTTGAGATAGGAGGATCCCCTCTGGATTCTCTGTGGACACCTCCTTCCTGGTCTCATGCATGTCACCTCCTTCCCAGGGACAGGGATGGAGGGACGACTCAGCAACCCTGGACACCAAGCAGCTGGTCTGTTCAGCAAGAGGTAAGGTCAGGGGATACAGCCACACGAAGTGGATGGCCAGTGTTTTCAAAACGGCACACATGTGCTTTTCTGGTGATGTGTGTTGCTGTGTTCATTTAGCAAAAATCAACTTTTAGAACCACAGACATGTAGAACTGATTAAAAAAAGATAAAACAGTGAGCTTAGCTGTAGCCTGCCTTTTGTACTGTCAAAAATTACTATCCATCATATGCTGGAAGCCTAACAGTGAGCCAGTGGTCTTCCCTAGGTCCAGAAAGGAGATGTCCTCGGAGAACTCCAACAAAACCTGTGCCACACCTATCACCTGACAGGTGGATAAACAGATAGTTGAGGAACAAATAAGGTGACGTAGGCATGCAATCCTGTGCTATTACTACTGCGCTGTGAAAGGCATTCACCTTAGCTTGTTTCTCTGAGAGGAGTGATTGATTCTCACCAAAACTGACCATTCTCTCTTCTAACTATACAGTCCAAGTTGAGTCAAAGTACTGAATAAAGTCCATACAGTCGTGGCTCCAGAACTTTGTGTAGGAAGGGCCTGAGGGCTGCATGGAGCCCTGGGGAGGAGATGCAAGTTGAGGTTGCACTTGAGATTTCTACAGCAGACACCCCACTAATTCTTAGACTGTGTGTGGTAGAACCACAAAAACAGCACAGCTCACAAGATGCATGTGATCACATTATGTGGAAAATAGTGAATAGAGACCACTATTACTACTGAATTACTATTCAAATAATAGATATTATTATTCCTGATATTATTATTCCTGGAGGGAGGGCTAGAGATCTGATGATGATCCACAAAGACCAAGTCGCACATACAAGTGCTTCACACTTACCTGAGTCTGTGACTGGAAGCAGAGTTCTCCCCTGTGAAAAAATGTGTGCAAGGTGTGTGTTTTGCACAGGAGCATATGTATGTGTTTATTGAGATTCTAGCACTGGCCAGCTTGGGATACTTCCTTTACTTCTCAATACTTGGGTTTTCTCATCTGGAAAACTGGAAAAACAATAATGCACAAGTCACATGGTTTCTCTGGGAGTGAAATGAAACAAAATATGAAGAAGTAGCTTACGGGATGTGTGAGAGGCGGTGTGTGTGCACATGCATGAGGCGACGCGTGTGTGAGACGGTATGCCTGCATGTATGTGAAATGACAAGTCAAGTAGCACTCAAGCATTCTGAAGCTGAGGGAGTCAGCATTGGACTTTAAGCATGTGAGGGACCCTGAGCCCACAGCATAACAGGCCAGTGTTTCGCCATGTGGAAGGGAAAGCAGGGGAGAGGCAGGGCTCCTGGCATGGGGTCTGGGTAGCAGGTGTGTTCTGGAGGCCCGCTTGGTTGTACTTGACGCCGAGATGAGAAAGAGCCAGGCTTGGACAGATCTGAGGAAGAGCTGGAGGCGTTCTTAGTGAGGGAAAGGAAGCCGGTCACATGGGCGAGGTGGAGACAACAGAGGGCTGGAGCAGTGCTCAGAGGGAGGAGCCGGCCCCAGGGACGGTTCCAGCCTGTCTAGGGGGGCTAGAAATAAGGCCAGGTACAGGATCTGATGTGGGGAGGACAAAAGATAAGAAAGCCTCAAGCTCTACCCAAAGATGGACATTTAGGACATAGAAGCCGTTGTCATGGAAACTGGGAACCCAGTGGAGGAAAAGGAGCCGGTTCTACTCTGAACATGCTTTGGACAAGTGAACCTTGTCCTTCTGCTGCGTCACCTGGAGCACCCGTTTCTCCCCACAGACCTGGGGGCCTCACCACACTTTGGGCATTCCTCTCTTGAAATGGCCTTACCTTCTTAGTGGTAGGAAGTGATCTTTCTTTAAAAGGTACTTTTTTTTTTAATACTCAAAAGTCATCTGGAGATGACGGTGGAATGGGAGGGAGATCAGATTAAGTCACACAGTTTTGGAGAATCTCAAGTAAAAATGGTCAGAAAATATAAGGTTAGATTTCCAGCTTTTTCCGAGTATATCTCCAAAGACAATTCCAAACAGGAATTTCAGAAATGATTGAGCAAGGTTGAAGTAAATATAGAACTTCCTAAAGTGTTTGAAGGGAAACATATTAGGAGAGTTTAACTTTTTGAGGATTTAAAAAGAGGTCTCAGCCCTTTACAGCCCCCTATTTAAGATTAGAAGCCATCATCATACATTCCTTGCTAAAATGCCAACACACATCCTGCCATGTCTATGGAGCAGACGCAACTATTTTTTATTGAATCAGCTATTTGGCAGCTAAGGGTGAATTCATATGGAATTCTGCATTACCAGGACTCCATTTTTCAGAGTGATAGCTAACCCTGAACCTGCTCTGTGTTGTGTCAGAATGAAAAGCAACTAGCTGCTTCCTGAATTTTTGTCCACATTAGATCTAAATATGTGTAGACACATTTGCAATATAAAATCAGAAAATATCACTTTAGAGGGATTCCTTTTCAGTGAAATCCAGGAACTAAGGCCAGCTTTTGTCAGACCGTGGATATTCTTTCATTTAATTGGAGCCTATTTTCATGCATTAAGACATACACAGACATTTTGCTTAAAGAATATGTGAGCAGTACATAGCTGTATTATATAACTGTGAAATAAACATTTGCCTGAATTGTTGTTCTACTTTTAATTCTGAAGCAATCCAAGGAGTGGGCTGTTTCCAAACAATTATAATGGACCTGTAGTATGTAACTGACAAAATATGAGAAAGCACTTTTAACCCCAAAATAGAGAGAACCTGGATATTCTTCACAGCAGTATTTTGTTTCCTTTCATCTGCACATAATGGTACTATTTAGCCATTTTCAAAAAAGTTAGATTCTTGTTCATGTGATAATGAGTCTTTCTTACAAACATTCAATCTAAGGAACTTTAGCTGAGTTTCATAAAGGAGAATAAAATCTAGTCATGAACATACAATATATACACTTAACTG
This sequence comes from Carlito syrichta, assembly GCF_000164805.1. Taxonomy (NCBI): domain Eukaryota; kingdom Metazoa; phylum Chordata; class Mammalia; order Primates; family Tarsiidae; genus Carlito; species Carlito syrichta. The sequence continues at coordinate 202,093 of NW_007248982.1, forward strand.
ACATCAACTACTAAATATGTATTTTATAGCATTATTTTGCGAATAACAAGAAGTTAGTTCTTTGCACAGAGATAGATTGAAAGTCATATATCTTCTAGACTATAGAATCTGGAGAATAAAAACCAGATTAACCTCCAGGGAGCCTGTCCTGTTTATAAATACCTGTCTTTATGAACACATTTTTTTCAGAATGCTGCTTTTAATAGAGAGAATGAATAGTAGTAATAATAAATCCTGAGGTTTTTTTTCCTGTCCTTTGAATTATATCTTCAAAGTTTGAAAGAAAAGTCTGAAAATTCCTATATATTTGCTAACCAATCTTTCAAGCATAAATCTGTACTGAAACTCATTTTTGGTTTTTAAGGTCATGGTTTCATGTAACCATGTTAAACCAGTAGTGTATAACAACGCTATTTCATAATTGAGGTCCTACTTCTCGATTTTATATTTTTAAAACTTCAGATCAATCCAAATATGAGCCAGCATGGAAACTAATAATAAAAGCTGAGTTGCATTGGTAATGTTTTTCAAAAAAAAAAAAAAATGACTTGCATCTTTCTATTTTGAGTAAAGAATTCATCTTTTTCTTAAAATAAAGTGACATAATTTGAAACACTAATTTTAGTATTTTTCAATTCCTCTCCATTTTAAATGAGGGAGTTGATTTTATAGCAATACTTTACAGTTGCTAACATAAGCAATATAGCAAAACCTTATCCTACAGAATCTCCCTGGTTCATGCCTCTGTCCTGTCAGATAAACTTTGTTCCCAACACTCACTAGTGGGTGCTGAGGGCTCTACCAAAATGCAGCTGCTTCCCTCCCCCATTGTTGCAATGGGCTTATCTTCTTCTTTCACAGTGAATAAGAACTTCTCATTAGTGTGCTCTTCTAAATATTGTCTTTGAAAAAATTACTGACAATTCATGAATTTCAACGTAGAGTCATCTAAATTTACTTATGCAAGTATCTTCCCTTTTAAATCATCTCAGTGCCAATTACTGTGTTTTACTAGGAGGTTGACCAATTAAAGCACCTTGCTTTTCAAAATTCACTCACTGATATTATAAAATGTTATTTTCTTTAATATATGTAAAATAAATGCCATATACATATCTATAATATTTTTAAGCATCTCATTTTATTTTTATGCTATTTTAAAATCATTTTCATAAATGGATTTACAAATCAAAGATATTTTAACCTCTATTTGTATATTATAATTATAAATTACTGTCTTAATTTTTTAATTGATTTAGATTTTCTGGAATCAGGCAAGTATCTCAGAGAGTGTTTTTATTGTTTTCTACCTTGCCATATTATTTTAAATTCCTGAAATAGGCATTTTCTTTTATAATAATCACGTTTCTCATGATAGTTTCTATTTTGTTTAAAAATGTGCTTTCTTTAAAATTTAGTATATTGGAGATTTATTCTAATCACTTAAATGTGTGATCTATAACAGCTTGGTGTTCCCTAAATTGAAAACAAGGTTCTTATCACAGAACACTAGATCTTACATACAAGAAATGTGAAGCACACTTTAAAAGAAGTATTAGCAGAATCAGCAAATCATTTAAAACTGTTTATGTTGTTTAGATATTTTGCAGGTCTTGGAGAATTTCACATATGCTATATTTTTTATTCATCAGTCAAACAATCCTAACTTCTATATGAACGATATACTCAATTGTCATATATAAATAATTTCAACCAACATGTCTTTCAAAATGTTTTATGTTTAAAAGTTTTCTCTGAAAACGTTGTTGAAATCATGTTAATTGAATTTACTATTAAATGAAGTCTAAGCTCTGATGACCAAAAAAAGAAAAAAAGAAAGAAAAGAGAAAAAATCCTGCCATCCATCAGATTGGCTGAATCTAGTCCTACATTATTGTCAAGACACTTTTCTCAAGTATTCTCAAGAATTAAAAGGTACATGTTCCTGCCCGGAAATAACAAAGAAATTTACCATAAAAATAGGATGAAAATCTGGTGGATGACTTTATATCAGTTTCTGAAACCAAGTAGATCGAAAGGATCAGACCTCAGATACAAATACGTTCTTTAATGAATTCCCTAGACGATCCGCTCAACTTCCAGCTCCGGGAGGGCAGGTTCCGCAGCGGGGCTGAGGCCAGACCAACCTCGGGCGAGGGGGCGGGGGCCGGCCCGGGAGTGGACGGGGTCTCTCCGAAGGTAGACCACCACCGACTCCGCCGAGAGTACACGGGGGGGGCACACCGAGGAGCTGGCGAGGAAGTGCGCTTTCTCACCTATCAACACCTGCAAGACGGGCTGAGGCCCTCTCTCGAACAAGCGACCCACCCCACCCATCCGTCCTCAGATCGCTAGAAAGACAGGTGGATTATTCAGTTCGAATTAAATCGGGAAGGTGGCGCTTTGCTGTTGGGAGTGACACCCGTTGGGGCAGCTGGAAAGCTGGCTGAATGAAATAATTTCATTGATGTACTTATTTATGATGTTATGTCAGGTTCTTCAAGAAAGCAAAACTCGCCGTCTGGCGTGGAACTGCACGTCTGGCACCCGGCTCGAGCTCGCTCTGGGGTCGCCGGCCTCCTGGCGCCCTGGGGCTTAGGACACGGTCGGGGGCCTCCTGATGCCGTCCGAGATGCGAGGTGACCGCGTGGGGTCCGCGCCGCCGCCAAGACGGAGGAGCTGGAAGCGGCCACCGGTCACTCCCCGGCCCGCCTGGGTGGGGTCCCCACACCTGCTGTGGCTCCCAGCGGTCGAGGGCAAGAAAAGCAGCGCCCAGGGTGGTCGAGAAGTCGCGTCTGCTTCCGGCCGGCTCAGCCCCTCGCGGCCTCCCAGATCCTCTCCGCGCGTGGCCAGGGGGTGGGAGCTCGCGCCCGCTCTCCTCTCTCGGGCGCCCCGGGGACAACGCGCGGGGCCCCAGCGGCGGTCCCCTGCGCTCCCACCCAGACCCAGAAGGAGGCGCGGCCGCGGGCCGGCGTGCTCCCTCCGCTCCCCGCTAGGCACGGCGCGCCACTCCCGCGCGCGCGCGTTCCCTCGACGTCCCCGGACCCGTGAGCGGACCGCAGCAGCGGCGCTGGGGCCTTGAGAGTGAACTCCGGGTGCCCCAGCAGCCGAACCTGGACCCGGGAGCGTCCCCCGCCCCCGCCTCGGAGCCCGGAGCGGCGATGGTGGGCCTGCACCTCCAGCCAGGAGGAGACTCTCTGCCGCCCGCCCCTGGGTTCAGCGATCCCTTCCCGCCCCCCTCCGCGCCAGGGCGTCTCAGGAGT
>NW_007248982.1:205511-208203 GCF_000164805.1 Carlito syrichta
CCCCCCCCTCCCGGTCCCTTCTCTCCGCCGCCTTCTTCCCCCTCTTCCCGCCGGGAATCCCAGGGCCCTCCCTCCTCCCGCAGCTCCCCGCCGCGCTTCGCCTCGCCTCTCCTCCTCTCCCTCTCTGCCCGGGGCCCGGCCAGGGGTCGCCCGGGAGGCTGGCGGGGCGGCTCCAAGGCGCCGGGCGACCGGAGCGTCCTGAGCCCAGAGCAGGAGGCCGGGAGGGCCAGGAACGGCCGCCACTGGGGTCCGTGCCTGAGAAGGTGCCTCAGATGGCGACCCCTGGCCCCGAAGGCGGGTCAGAACCCTGGGGGAGCAGGGCGTCCGCTGCTTTCTGGCCCGGCCGCAGGTTCTGGGGACGACCCGCCGACCGGGCGACGCGAAGGCCCGCGCCGCGTCGCACTCAGAACCGATGTGCAGGGGGCTCTGCAGGCCCGGCCCTGAGCGCAGGAGCTCGAGATGGCTGACCCCCTCCCCGCCTACCGAAAGAATGTGTGTGCAAGGGGATACTCGAATGGGCAGACGACCCGAGAGAAGCCGGGTCTCTCCCTTTTGACGTCCCGTGGAGCCAGTTTTCCCGCCTGCCTCTGAAGCCTCCCACAGCCAGCCCTCGCTGGCCTCCTGCCTCCCACACGGCCCTGCGGTATCGGTGGCAGGACCGCCGCCACCTCGCCGCCCCGAGGCTTCGTGAAGCGCTCACTCCCTACCCTTCTAAACACAAAACCCAAAAGGAGAACGCAGCCTGGGCCTGCGGTCAGAGGAAGCGGAGTTCTTAGGCCAGTTTTAGACACAAGAGTGCACTTGGCAGGCACTGGGCTCGCGTGAGTTGACCCCCGCCTGCGAGCCCTGTGCCGGGGGTTTCCTCCCAGGTGCCAAGGAACTCGTCGTCTAGGGGAGAAGCGGCCAGGCCTCTGCGCGGGGCAGGTCGAGGGGCCGCGCGGGAGAGAAAGAGAAGGGGAGGGAGGCGGTGGGAGCTCCGCCGGGTCCGGCCTGGGGAGGTGGGGGGTGTGGCGGAGTCTGCCCCGAAGGAGCAGCCGGGTGTGGGGCGGGAGGGGGCGTCGGGTGGCGCGGGCCGCCGTCTCCAGCTGTCCCGCGCGCAGGGAACAATGGGGAGGCGGTAGGAGAGGAGGGCGCTGGGGTTTCCAGAAAAGGAGCCCTTCGCAGACTGTCATCTGCGTGTGACAAGATCTGCAACCCCCCTCTTTCTTTCTTCTCCTTGTTCCTGCAGCTGTGGGCCTCGGAGAGCGCATTGTACACACAGATGTTGGGTTTCAGCTCCCTGGCTCCCGCAGCTCCGCGGGGGCGCCGCGCACCGGGGGTGTCCCAACCTGTGGCCGCGGTCCGAGGTGTAGGGCTTGGGGATGGAGACGGGTGGGAGCTGGGAAGAAGTCACCGAGGCTCGAGGGCGGTCCCCGAGGTCTGCAGCCCCGCCAACCTAGTCGTCCCTGAGACCCCAACTTGGCTCGCGCGCTGCGGGCCTGACTGGCGCCCAGGGCCTCCGCTGAGCGTTAGGAAACTTAAGAGAGGTCATGGTCCTGGGCCCCCCGTTTCACTTCTCCCACCGCGCGGGGCAGTGGTCCAGATCAGGCAGTCGACCTGGGAAGGGAGAAGGGTGAGGAGGACACTGCTCTGATTCCTGGGTTTTCACCGCTCTCACTCCGGCGGCGTCTTGGGCTGGCGGCCAGCCGTTCGCCTGGACCAAATGGTGGCAAAGTCTCACTAGTTCCTGCGTCTGGCGAGGCACTTTCTACAAGGATTCGAGACTTAAAAACTCAAAAGGGTTCATGTGAGGTGGGGGGAGAGGCTGCTCGTTGATTTGTCCTGCATAATAGGCCCGCTTCAATTTGGAAACGGAGCAAAAAGGACCCCACGGCAAAACTCGAGAAACTAACTCGAAGGAACGATTTGCCGGGGATTTTTCTCTGGCAGAAAGTTACGTCGCACCCCGCGCGTCCCCCCCGTAAGCAAAGGTCACAGCAGAGCCGCGCGGGTAGACGTCTCTTGCCGAGGGCCCCTCCCCCACGAGCGCTACCCTGAACTTGCTCAGTATGAAGTGCGACTCGAACGATGAAAGGGAGAAAGACTGAAAAGAAAGAAAGGCGAAAGCCCTGGCTTCGCTGGTGTACCAATGACTGACAAAGCCGATGTCCATTCATAGTCTCGGGCGGGAGAGGGTGTATGGAGAGCCGCGGCCCCTTAGCCAATTGCTGTCAGCAACATGTGGGGGGGGAGTGCATCGCTATAGCAACCGGTGGCTGGGCCGCGAGCCGCGCCGCCGCCGGCCGGCTGCGCGCCGGGCCATATAAAAGGTTGATTTTTATTATACACACCACTTGGTATTCCAGTTAATAACTTTGCCGTCATTTACTTAACCAACTGCCTATAGATTAATACTGTGGCCTCTAATTTTTTCATACTGAAATAAACATATTGGTCTGGATGTTTATGCACACTTATGCAACTTTGCTTTCATTGTCGACATGTTGCTGAACTTCGTCTGCAGAAAGGGTATACCAATTACACTGCCACCAACCTACTCCTTTTAGAAGCTGACTCTGGTTACAATTCAGCCTTTTTGGAGGCCATAGCAGACTATGCAAGCTCTGGAATTTTGCATCCAAATTCCTATTTTGATGGTGGTGAGATTTTGAACTACTGTTGGCACTGAATTCACTGCCAGTCTTCTTGCTTT
>NW_007248982.1:208223-214240 GCF_000164805.1 Carlito syrichta
CCCGGCGCATGCCCCCACCTCCTCCCGCTCGGACTCTCGGTGCCGGCCCGGCTGCAGGTAACTGAGGGTGCCGGGCACTGGTGGGACGGTCGCATGGGGCGTGGAACAGGAGAGAGGGGCTGGAGCCGAGGCGGGAGGTAGCAGGGGGGCCCACATAGGGCTTGGCCAGGCGCGGAGCTGGTGGGGCGGGAAGGGAGCCTTCCAAGGGTGGAGGGTGAGCATCGGGAGCTCGGCTGGGCGACCTGGGCGTCCGAGATCAGTCCAGAGGGTAACTCAGCCTCTCCCAGGACACCTGTCAAAGGCTCGGTCTGTGTCTGGGGTCTTCTCCAAGGGAGTCTGGGGTGGGCATGTGAGATGGCAGCGCTTTCTGAGCGCACAGATTGGGAGGGGTGGCAGCTGTCCCGGTCCAGCGCTCCGAGGAGACCGCGCCGAGGAGATTGGGACCTCCCGGACTTCTCCCCGAGCGCGCTCCTCTTCGCCGGTCGCATGGCCCGCTGCTCCCAGCAGTTCAGACCATCAAGAAGGGCGGGGGGTTTAGGCACGGAGACGGGGAGGGTGTGGGAAAGGAGGGAGGAAGGGAGGAGCAGCCAGGATGGAGAGGAGCCAATGTGGGGGCATTCTTCTCCTAGCCCATTTTGGGGCGCTCTTCGCCCTCCTCACCACGGCCCGGGAGCGCGCCTCTGTGCCTTTGGGGGTATACCAGCGGGCGACGAGCTAGAAGACACCGAGGGAGCTCCGGGGAGAGACAGGTGGGGCCGCTGGTGCGAGTGGAGGGCTCTCGGAGCGCCCAGGCCGGCGGAGAAACCCCTCGGAGCAGCCACCTTCCCTTCCCCGAAGGGGCCTTGCGCTTTCTGCCCTCCCTCCGTCCGCCCCAGGTGAGGCGGCTGCGTGCTCGCCAGAGAGAGAAACTTCTGACTTCGTTCCTCCCTTCCTCAACTACCTGTGTCGTTCTGAACGCTGGCCCGTCTGGCCGTTTCCGAGCAGCCTCACTCCGGGCGACCGGGAGGACCTCAAAATTAAGAGGTTAAATCCTCAGCCAAATCGGCTTTTCGGGCCAGAGTCTCCCGCCCTTTTTTCGTCCTCTACGCGAAGAGCTCGCGGTGCTCCAGGCTGGACGGCTGGGGAAGGGGTGTCGCTGCCACAGTCGCCAGTGCTACGTACCCCATACACACACCAAGAGCGCAGCGCAGGAGTCCCGGCGCGGGGGCTCCCTTCCCGAGTGGTCTGGCCCCGCAGCCCCTTCCCAGTGCGCCCTCCTGCCCTGGGCTCCAGCCGCTGCAGAGCTTGATCGTGACAGCCGGCCCCCTGGGGTTCCGGACCCGGCTTCTTCTCCCGAACTGCGGGTCCCTGCTGGGCCCTATGGGGACTCCCATCTGGAGTCAAGGGCGCAGCGCGTCCGAGTGGCCTTCGCCAAGTCAGCCGGTCCCTGCGCCGCCGACCCCGATTTTAGGACGCGAGCGACCTGGGAAGAAGGGCAGGTTTGTGCGGAGGAGGAAGCTCTTCTTTTATCCACAGGAGGAAATGCCCACCCGAGTAACCCCCCTGGCTCCTGAGAAGACCGCAGCCGCGGGGGGTCGCGCGGGTCCACTTGTGCGGTGCGGGGGCCGTGGAGCTCCGTGGACTCTTGGGTGGACTCGGCGTTGTTGAGGACACGAGTCCCTGGCTGCCGGCGCGCTTTGTTGGCCGGGGCGGCTGGGCCGCTGCATTGTCCCCTCCGGGAAGGGGGCAGCGGGCTGCGCTGGGACCCCTCGCAGGGCTGTGAATACCAGTGGCTCCCAGGAACCCTCGACCCTTTGTGTCCAGCGCTCGGGTCTGATCTTTCCGACCTCTGCAGGGATCTTGTGAATTATCGAGGGGGGAAGGGACAGGGAAACTGGGTGAGAAGGCTGAGGCCTGTGGAGGTCCGCCTCCCCCGAGTGGGGCGGGGGCCGAACCCCGACCTCACCCCCCCTTCCCCGGCCCTGCGCTGGAAGTTCTGCCACAGCTGGGTCCTGGCAAGCGACGCGAGGCAGGTCTTTAGGATGGGGTTTTTTAGCCTGAGGGAGGGAGGTGAAGCAAAAATCCCAGTGCTGAAGAGGGCTTGGTTCTTTCGGGGTGGGGAGGGGGTTCCCTACTTCAAGACCGAGGCGTTATTCTAGGAAACACCTGGTGGCGAAAGCCACGTCACGTCACGTCAGGCCTCGGGGACCAAACATGCATGCCAAAAATAGGGATCAGGGGCGGGTGCATTAAGTTTATCAGGCGAGTTTGAGTTTTGGTGTAATAAAAATGCAGGCAGTGACTCTGAAAGATGGCTGGGAGCGGGTTTTCTCTGGGGGTGGGGGGATGATTTTTTGTGACTTCTTCTCAGCCGCTGGATCTCTATTCTACTCGAGACAATTTGCTGCTTATCAAGCCCTGCTAAAAATTAGTTCACACGAGGGTGTCCTCCCCCCACAAGCATCAAAACCGTAAATCTTTCCTGATGTCTTTCCCGAAATAGAGTATTTCTTTAAAACTGATGTTTTAAGACTAGCGCTTAAAGATGGCAAATAGACAATTTATTATCTTTCGTATATTGACTTTTATACATATGTCTGAAAAACTCAACAAACAGCCCATTTTAAAACCGTATACCCCAACTTATTTTTATTAAAGTTTGTATTTAAGATTAATTATTTCTCGGAGATTTTTTCTTTTGCCCATATAGGGTGTTTTTTTTTTTTTTTTTTTTTTTTTTTGGCTACTTGAATGGCAGATTTGCAAGTACAATTTCATCTGCACAGAGGAACAATAGCTTTCAGTTGCACAAAGGACTTCTCCCACCCTGAATTCAGACCGCAATGCCTCTTGCTCTGATAATAGCTTCTGAAAAGATTTTGTAATGCAGAGAATTAATACATGATTATTTCCGCCTGACTTCTCTCATTTATTAGAATTCTGTGGCAAATTCCAAATTAAAAATAGTTCAGTTAACAGTTTTAAAAAACACTTTTAAAATATTTTAAGACACTCCTCCATATTTTTAAGTTTGGTCACTTGCTATATCCTGAAAACTTTAGTCCTAATCAGCTCTAAAGTGATAGTTATTATATTCTAGTAAATACATTTTAGAAAATTTAGAATGAAATTGCCAAAGAATTCTAACATGATTCAAACAGAAACCAAAGACAAACTTACAGCAGTTCGTGAATGGTCTCTCAAACTGATTTCTAAGTTTTACAGGAAAAAAGGTCTTTATAATTTAGTAACATATGCTAACACAGACAAACACAGGATGAGACTGGGTTGCAAATCAAGTTCCTTAGAAAAGGTGCAAATGAAAAAATCAACAATATTGGAAGTTTGATATTAATGGTATTGAGTGCTTGTGTCCATAAGTCTTTATAGTACAGGCATATTTTAACATTACAAGTCGATGACTCAGAGTATGAGCTCCTCTGTTCACTGGTCACATCACACAGCCTTGGAAATTTTTACATTTTGCTACCTGTCAACAAACACCATAAAGTTTTATATTTGTGTGGCTGTATCAGTTCTCACCAGTGAGTTTGGGCATAGAAATTTTTTTTTTTTTCCCTTTCCTTTTCTTCTCGTTCCCTTTGAGCTTACCACATGAACAGCTTTAAAAAAAAAAAAACAGAAAAGAAAAAGAAAAAAGTTTTAAAGGCATCTGGCCATAAATGGCTCAGAAGGGACTGTATGGAAGCCCTGTGCACCGTCACTCAAAGGCACAGAGTAAACCAATTTAAATTGGTCAGGACAATGTCTGCAGATTTTAATTTCCAAGACAGTTCCACCAATTGCCTCTATGGCCAGACGTCTATTTTGAATCACAACTTCTGCAATACTGTATATTCCAAACTTGAGGGGCTGCAGGTACAGATGGTTGAGAGGATGGAATGTGCAATATTGTAATTCAGCCTACTCTCAGGATAGATCTAACCTGATGCAAAATTGACTTAATTATTTCTGATTGTTTTAAAATACATATACTGTTCCTGCATCTGAGAACTTGGGACTAAAGAGTGCATCCTCCTTGGGGGATGCACAAGACGCCGGGCCCAGCTTGTGCTGCCAGGCTCCGGAGGACTGCTTCTTTCTCCACCTTCCTCCTCCTCACTCCTTCTTCCCTGTTTCAAACTTTCAGTGAATGGAGCTGCCACTATACCAAAGGAGGTGTTCTGCTTTTAAAAGACGTCTGACTGTAAATGTCAAAGTCATAAATATTTAAACATCATTTTCTTTCCATTTCAAGTCAAGACAGATAAGATGCCTCTAATTAGGCTAGGCTCTCTTCTGGGCCCAGCCCCAGGAAAGCGCCTGCAGACCACCCCAAGTCGCTCAGCCTCCTGGAGATGGGTGCCCCAGGGGAAGAGGGGGCTGAGGCCCACCAAAGTCATCCCTGGGTCAGGGCCTGCCTCAAACTCACATTCAAGCTCACAGCAGACTTCTTTCTTTCTCTAAAAGGTTGTGGTGAGCAGAGGCTTAAAAAATTTTTTAACTCCACAAAAAGGAAGGAGGTAAAGTTATTATAAAGTCATTGAAACTTGATCCCCGTGGCTAGAAGAGTTGTTCTCGCATTTAAAAAAGAGAGAAAGACTTTCTATAAATATTCGTCTCTTCCGGGATTCTTAGGCTTGACGGCTTTTCCCTCCCCAACCACCCTTCGCCCAGCGTTAGGAAGGACGTCGGAAACCGTTGGGGGGAGGGGGTCCGGAGAGAGCCCTTCTTCAGTTTCCTCGGTGGTGCCCTCTGGCCAGTCGGGCGGCGGGTTTCCCAGCCCGTCCCTAAGAACGAGCGACCTCCGTGTCCAGCGACCCCAGCCGGTCCCTCTGGCCAACGTCCCGCCATCCCCGCCCCGCCAGAATCTTCTCCCCCTCAGCCCCGGCGCTGCTCGCCGCCGCCGACCGCCCCGCCGAGGCCGGGGTACCTGCCACACGCCGCCTCAGCCAGCCTTTCCCCGACGGCAGGAAGGGCCTGCTTGTGGGGGGGCCGGGAAAGGTGAACCTGAGGCGGACTCCTACCCCACCGGGGGAACACGGCTTCCTCGCAAGGGAAGCAGCTGGGGACACCACGGAAAACGGGACGCAAGGGCACGGGGTCCCCTCCTCTTCCCTCTCCCCCCCTCTTCTTCTCGGGGGTGCCTGGAAGCCAGCGGGGCCCCGGAGAGAAGGGCCCCAGAGCTCTTCGGGCAGCCACTCCCCTTGACATTTTCCTTTGGCCTTTGAGTAAATCCGAGCGCGCCCAGCGACGCTCGGCCTGGCCGGATTCTGTTCCCCGCGCGGGCCGAGCACGTCGAGGGTGGCAGCGACTGTCGGTTGCCGGCGAGAAGAGCCCTGCTGACCGCGGAGGCCCCGCTCGGCCACCCCGGCCTCCCTGGAAAAGCTTCGGCGCGGTCCCGGGGTGACGTCCTGCCCTGATCGCTCCTGTGTCGAGCAGGTCCAGGCCATGACATGTGGACACCGCCACTGCCCCCGCCCAGCGGCCCTTGCACGTTCACGGCCTCTCACCTGGCCCGAGGGACAACCGGGCAGCGCCTGTGCCCCTTTGTCGGGGAGCCGACAGCCCTCGCGCACACGCGCCGCCCAAGCGCGTCTGGGCTCTGGGAGGCGCGCGTGGGCCGTCGGCAGGGGGTGCACGGCTGCGTCTGCTACACATCGTGGTACTGCAGGTCCAGTCAGAACCAGGCTGGTCACCTCGTGTGTGGGGGCCTCACGTCGCCGGGCTGGAAGCTTCGGGAAGTCCTGTTCCCCGGCGCGGTCAGCCACGTGGGTTTGCCTGCTCGCCTGCCCGGGGGTGGGGTAGAGGCGCGAAGCAACCGCTGGAGGGACCCAGCCAGGATGGGGGGGATGGGAGGACAACCGGGTGCCCCCACCCGGTTCCTTCATTGTCCTTGTTCCGTTGGCCAAGACGAGGCAGGCCCCAAAGCCGGGGCCTCGGGAGGCTCGGGGCGCCCCACGGCGGGCGGGCCTGAGGGGGGACACAGGGCGGTCCTGGAAACGTGCTACCCAGATGTCTCTCGGGCGTCTCTCCCA
>NW_007248982.1:214912-308865 GCF_000164805.1 Carlito syrichta
CCCCTTCCCTGCCTCCCCCAGCCGCGGCTCTGGATCCTCGCGGTCCTCCTCCGAGCCGCGCATCCAGGCAGGAAAATCCGGGCTCTTTTCTCGTTTAACCCGCGTTTCCATTAACTCAGTCCCAGCACCAGCTAATCCGCTGCACCGAAGGCAAAGGAGGCTAATTAATGACCAGCTTTTCCAGTCAAGACCGGCGATAATTGCTTTGGTGGCCTTTATGATTACAAGATAAAAATGGGCCCGGCCTGACATAAGAGGCACTGTGTACACTCGGAGACGGGAGGAAGCGAAGAGCTGCGAGGCTGAATGCGGAGCAGAAAATTACTCATAGACGAGAGATAATGAATAGACCGGCCGGGCATTCAGGGGGAAAAATCCATTTTGTTACCACGCGAAACGAGGTGGTGGAAGGGAGTTTGCTAATTGTTGTCACCTTGTAGCGCCCGGGCCTGGGGCAGGGGCGGGCTTGGCCATTCATTTCCCGGGTAATCGTGGAGGGGTGGGCTGGCGGGCGATGGCGCTGCGCCCGCAGCCTTTCCATTTTCCTGCGGCGTTTTTAATTGTTGCCAATAGAACGTCTAATGAAGCTAATGAGGGGAGAGCGCCGCGCAGCCACGTGCACGTGGGGACGAGCGAGGTGCACCAAGAGGACCCTCTCGTCGTCTTGCCTCCGCTCCCGTTCCCGTCCCCAGCGAAACCACGGCAGCCTGGGGAGTTTGCAGCCTCCCTTTTTTATCCCCGCTGAGAAGTGAGCTTCCGAGACCAGACTCTGCGGGTCCTTTCGAGGAAAAAGACTTGGGGGCGAAGAACCCGAGTCTGCGCCCGGGGCCGCCGGGGCAGAGACTGCCGGGGTTGGAGGATCCCGCCAAGGAATCCTTTGGAGGGAGTGAGGGGAGCCGTCTCTGGCATGGCAGGTCCCCGGAAACGCGAGGAAGAACATTCGCGTGAAAGCGCGCCAGGCCAGACCTGGGTTGCAGTGAGCTGAGGACTGGCTGGACTTCCGCAGCTGCTTTGAACCGCAGCCGCCCCAGGCTTCTCTTCGAGTCTCCCTCCAATCTCCTTCACCCTCTGCTCCTCCCCCCCCCAATCTGTGGTGCCCGCTCTGATAAACTGCTGTGCCTCTTTAGAAGAAGGAATGGACACTTTATTTCACTTAAGGCAGCAAATTAGCTGCCAAATACTTTACATGCATTTGAAAAACAGCCACCACCAAGGGGGGGGGGGAGTGATTCCTTTAACTTTTCTCTTGAAAGCACTGCAATCTGCGAAGTGCTATTTTGAAACAACTTCTGCCTCTCCTTTGAGGGCTGTTGTTCCGCGGAGCCCTCCTGTCATTGTTTGAATGCCAGCAGAGTGTCCTGTTGGGTTGAGCTTGCCATTTCCAAGTTGCATTTGGAGAGGGTTTTTTTTTTTAAGGAGGTGATGATTTGTGACGAGCTGACATGCCCCCTCACTCCTTGTTCTGCAGAAAAGCAAACTCAAGCTCCTGCCTCATCGGGTGGAGCAGGAAGACTCGACCAAGTTCATCGTGCTCACCCTGGTCTCCATCGCCTGCATCGTGGGCGTCCTCCTGGCCTCTGGCCTCATCTACTGCCTCCGCCACAGCTCTCACTACAAGCTGAAGGAGAAGCTGTCCGGACTAGGGGGTGACCCAGCTGCAGATGCCACCACCGCCTACCAGGTAAAAAGGGACTTTTAAAGACGTGATATGTGGGATTTATCATCCGAACGGACAGATTATGAGTTCACTCCTCTCTGGCCCCTCCCCCACTCCTAGCAGTTGTTCATTTATTCATCGTTTGGGTTCTTTTATGATGACAGTTTGAAACTTCTCATTAGCATTCATGTAAATATCTTGCAACCACAGTTTTACGGCTCTGTATTAATCTTATGCTGTTCTCGGATGGTCTCATGTTAGCTAAGAAAGTGGGCTGCTAATTAGAAATGTGGAAAAAGTACAATACATGAATTATGTATTATCTGTTATCTTTCTTAGTTTGGCCACTATTAATGAAAAACTGCCAGAGTTGCAAGATAAATTGGTGTGTAGATGTTTGAAGATGTCTCTTAAATCATCGACTTCCTCGGGGTCTTATATGAAAAGATCCTCTGACCTGATCTGTTGCCACACTCTGCTATTATTCGAATAAAGTGAAATCTAATGCTGATAAATGGGAGGTAAACCAAGCATGTCTCCAGGAGGACAGTGGTGCAGCCGTGCGCTGGCGCTACAGAAATATCCTGGGTGCACCTGGAAGTACATTAGAAACCAGTGAGGGAAGACAAAGCTCAGACCAAACTGGGCATTCAAAAAAATCACAGAATGTTTGGGAGTTCTGTAACATTACATCTCATATTTAATACTGGCCTGTAATTTTTTTAAAATGCTTTCAGTTTTAACACCTGCAACTCAGGGCACTCGATTTCTCTTCATATAAAATATTATTTAATTCCAAGTGTGGATTCCTATTTAGGAAGGTAAAATGGTTTCCTTCATCACCGTTTTAAAAGTTGAGTTAATATATATTTGTGAGATTTTCCTCTATTGGGCTAGATCCTTTGTTTTCTCTAGTCACAGACTATGATGTGTAAGATGTCTTGTATTTTACAGTCATCTGTAAAGTAAATATTATTATCCCATCGTCAGAGTTACATAGGTGGGTCCTCAAGCTCTTTCCAGAAAATACCCTCCAGCTGTCCAGCAGTGCACCCTCCGTAAACTCATGGGAGCTGGCTTTTTTGTTGCTCTGTGGTGTGCCCTGACCCTGCCCCACGTAAAGAGTTAGGAAGAATTTATAAAATCTCTATGCTTAAAAGAAACCAAGAGACAGCTTTTCCTCCCATTTCAAAATTCTTAGTATTGTCATTGAATGGAGGAAACCTTGAGTTTTCCGGAGAGGGTCACCAGTCCGGTCAGGACGATCTTTTTCTTGTAAAGAAATGGCAACTTCAAATGTGTTGAGACTGGCATTTCAGTTGCAGTGTGTAGCTTTGCTTCAAAGCAAAAGAAAAATCACTTTTGAAGAAGCAACCTGAAAAAAAAAGTCACATAAACTAGTAAGAATTTATCCCGAAATTCCATTGAGCAAGACCCTCAATGCAGGATGCCAGGTCTTCAGGCCAAGTCTGTGTCAGTACATAAATAAATTATCACACCAGTTCTGTTCCGTGTGTGAGAGACGGAAGATCATACGGGTGGAGATTTTTAGAAAGTATGGCATCCTTTGATATACTTTGAAATTCAAATATAAAATATTGATAGAGTGGAAAGGTTGGACTTGCATGCAGAAATGACTAATTTTCTTTAAAAAATCCAGGTTGAAAACGCACACTTAGGACTGAGTTTGTGATCATTAACAGAAAACAAAAGGCTTTCCAATGACAGCTCTAATTAATAGTATCTGTAATTAAAATCATGCCCTTCCAGCAGGAAAATTGTTTGAATTTCTTGGAGTGACCTTTTGGCTGTTCCTCCTGAGGGCATGGTGGTTAAGTTGATATTGATTTTATAATGAGCTCTGGTTTGTTTAATAAGAATCTGTAATCCAGACAATAAATGAAATGTGTGCTTTTCTTCAATCCAGATGAAGAAAAGGAAAAAACTTTTTCTTTAAAAACATGACTTAGGTAAATTTGGAAATGAACTGATTGTAAAGATTTTCTGTTGGACTTAGCTTTGAAGTCACTACATAATTTCATTTAAGGGACAACTTGGATTAAATGTTTGCCCCCTCGCAGTGGATTGTTTACTGGTGAGAAAGTTCTAGTTGCTAAGATGAAGTGTTGTTTTGATTTGCGTTTTGGCAAAGCAGGCATTTCAGCAAATAGGGATGAGTATGAACGGTTTTTAACTTTTGATTTAGCTGAGTAATGTACTAAGGGCTCAGACAATTGTAGTTGCAACAGAGAGTTTTTAGATTGGTAAATGAAGCAAGTATTAATTTATTTGTGTATCTGTATTTCATTTGGGTTTTCTGTAGTTGCCTTAGGTCCCCTTCAAGTTTAAAAATCTGTCTGAAAAATGGCAAACATAGAAAAATAGATTTCAGGAAAAGTGTCTTGTTGCATTAATGTATTTATTTTGCAATAATTGAATTTCTGTACCTTGCCAATTCTATAATAAAAGCGAAGTTGTGGATCATAATTCTCATCACTGGTTTACAACCAGTGATGGAACAGTTTGATATTATGCTTATTTCATGGGGTGATGTTGAAAACACTCAATTCATTTTCTCAAAGCTTCTGAAAAAGAAAAAGATTATTGTGCAAGTTAAGTTCCAAGTAAGAAACCCAGGAGTGATAGAATGGTAGATGGCAATATAACAAGTTTTATTAATATCAAAACCTAAAATTACCCTTCAAGCAAAAGAAAGAAATGTTCTTATCTGGGGAAAGAAAGCCCAGGAGCAGAGGCATTCTCTCAGAGTGGAGAAGAGGATGCTCAGGATGGCATTCTGGGGTGGAGGGGATTGGTGACCTCAGGTTGCGTGGTTCCTTCTTCCCTGGGAGTCCAAGAGGTGAATCCGTGTGTCCCCAGTTGCACAGTACCAGCGTAAAGTGTACAGTACTCCTAAAGACTACTTCCAGCAGGAACTGGGAGGCCCTCCCTGTGCTGACCTTTGATAAGCATTTGTCTCTATCAGCCCATATCATGCACATCGCTGGCCATCCCCAGGGCACAAGATTACTGTGGGTCACAGTGGGTCCATGGAGCACCCCGGAATAGTCAGTAGGCTTTTCTTAAAATGGTTTCAAAGCAGTGAGCAGTTTGAATTATCAGATTCTCATGCAGAGATCTTTAAACATATTTACCTTTTCTTCTTCAAAATAGAACTATTTCATAGACAGAGTCAGGATTTTGGAGGTTTCTTCATTGGCCGCTGTATGTATGTGTGTGATATGTTTGTTTGACTTATCTATTGGAAAAGCAAATCTTTGATGCCAAGATTTCAATCCCATCAGATAATCCAGCAAAGTTTAACTTGCTCAAACTTGAAGAAATTGGGTATATTAACTTTCAGGATAATGAAAATACATTTTTAAAGGCCATGGGTTTAACAGAGTACTGCCCTCCAAACTTTTCCTCATTGTTTTGGTAAATGTTTTTTTCTTCTAAATACATAAAACATAATTTTTTTCAGATTAAATCTGTACTTCATTATTAAAAAGCCATCTTTGTTTATTTGTTTTCTTTATTTTCTAATTGGCATAGCGTGTCATATGTATATATGTGTACATGTATGTAAATATGTGTACATATTTGTACACACGTGTGCACATACACACTAAGGTTAATGTGAAGGCACAAAAGGATGATGCTATTTGGTACCAGTATACTTTATGCAGTTTTTTTCATGAGGTGTCCTATTTCTATGGAAGGTGATTGGGTAAAAACTGTGCCAAAAATAAGTTGTAGATGATTAGAAGACATTCTCCTCCTTTTTTTCTCTGAGTCTCTTTGAATGTTGCATCCATTTCTTTGAGGCTTTGATCATCTTTGAGCAGCAAGTTTAGTATTCTGCCAGCCCACTCTGCCTTCTCCGACATGAGGGCAGAGACTCCTGCGGAATTTTCAGCAAGTTCTCTTTTGATGGTTTATTTCACAATACCCAGCAGGTTTCTTTGTGTACTTGGAGGCCTTTGGAACCAAACCCAGAGGAACGCATGCATCCGGGCCACAGGGACCTCCTGTAAACAGAACTGCTAAGTGCGTGTCTCGGTTACTGCCCTTCCCTTAGCAAGTGGTTTTTAATGTCATGGCAGTATGCATGGTGATTGTGGACCGAGGCAGGTGTCTCATGAGTCCAAGTGCACCCTGACTTCTCGTCTCTAGTGTGGAAAGCTGGGTTCTTGCGGAGAGAGGATGGGTCATAGTTGCCATCATTCTCTGGAGCTTTGAATTGAGAGACCCTTCTTTTTCTAGGTGAGCTTAATCTTCTGTAATTGGTGTAATCACAAGTCATAGGAATGGCAAAGAGGTAGGATGTTCACAATTAAGTTGGGAAACACTGAATTTCCCTAAGGTTTAGGTAATTGACCCCACCACCAAGTTTCTAAAAACGCCTTTTCCATACCTGTCAGCTCTTTATCTTAGAATGGTTTCCTGGTTTTATATTCAGACTTCCAGGTAAAAATAATACTTTTTTGCAAATGTCTGATAAGCAAAATTCATCCTACTTCAAAAATGAAAGGGTGACTTAAAATATTATTAAAGAACATTTCTTTTTATTATAACATAGTCAAGCCTGAGAATTGCAATTATTCTAATTTTACCTTTGCAAATGTAGCTGATAGTACAAATGTCTGTGAGTGAAATTCTCTTGAAACCATTCGAAATATGGATTTGGTTTTGCAGGTGTCCTCAAACAGATGCCAGGCCCCTGGAAGGTGAGGTCACATCACACGTCTCCTATGTTCCATGGTGCCCAGAAACGTCCCAGGTCTCCCTGTAAATAAGCAAATGCTAAATGACTGTAAAATGAATGCTAAATTTCATCCTTCTCCAGGCAGTAATGGGTGATAATCTAAAGAAAACTAGAGAAATGTCGCCAAGGTGAGGATGAGGGAAGACATTTTGTCCCCAGTAGCCCAAGAACTTGTTTCTGTTGGCATATGTTCTCAATCTCAAGTCATCAATATGTGGAGTCAACTAGCCCTGTTTTTGCAAGCTCAGGGGAATCCTCTCTAGATACCTCTTCACTGTGAGTCTGAACACTTTTCTGGAAGGCACCCGTTTGCAGTGCATTTTGCTCATACATCTTAAACTTTCAAATACGCAGTTCCCAAGCATCGTGGCTGTGTGTGTGCTCAGTAGTGTTGCCCGTGCAGGACGCTTCCTCCAATAGAACTCTTGAGATTTGGAAATAGATCTTCAGAGAACACAGAAAAGATTGCCAGAGAAATTTCCAAACATAAAAAGGAAGCATGCTGCTCGTCCTAATACAGCAAGCCCCTTCCCTCGATCCATGAGTAATAATTAGATCAGACTTTATTAAAAGTAACAGAGACCACGCAGTGAGAGATTTGGAAAATAAAAGATTGAAATGTCTTGTACATGAAAACTCAGAGACCTGAATTCTATAGCTTCTTTTTGTTACTGTAATATTTACTATGCTTGCTCTTGTCTTTGTAGTTTGTGAGACCTGGATATTGCCTGAGTAACTGTCTCCTAAGGAAGCCACTTCGTACTACAGGCAAAGGGGGGAGAGGGAAGGAGGGAGAGAGTGTTAACTTAGCCGCTACTATGAGCTCTGAGCTCTGGGCTTTTCCCAGGCGTTCTTCTGTGGTACTCTAATAGCCAAGAAGAGAGAGGTCTTAGGGGCTTCGAGAGGAAATTGTGTGTCACAGGGCGCCAGGTGAGGGAGTAGTTTAGGAAGTGCACTGCTTTACTTAGACTCAGCCACTGTTTTAGAATGCCTTGCCCGTTTCACTGCCCCAGAGCCCTTCAGAGCTCCTGCTGCTCAGCTCTCCGCTGCCCCCCCAGTCAGTCACTGGCCCCATAAAAGGATCCCCAGCAGGACCCTGAAAACCTACTCGGGCATCTCATTGCCTCCTCACAGCTGCGAGAGGTGAACAGGGTTGTGTCCCACCCTGTTTCACAAACAGGTAAAGTGGACATCAGGTGAGCTGTGAGCTAAGACATGCCCGGGCCCCACGTGACAGGTGGTGGAGCTCATTGGGATAGGACCTGGCGGAGCTGTCCCTGCTACAGCAAGGATTGGTCCCTTGTAGGGACTGTCCCCACTGCAGAAAGGGGACTGGCCTGGGCTGTACACCCACATGTGACAAGACAGGCCTTACCCAGTTCCCAAGTCTGTGACTGTTCCTCCGTTGTGTCGCCTTTGTGGGGAGAGGTACTCACCTATACTGAGTGGGAGACTTGGGGAAAAGAACATCATTACTTTTCTAAGCTTATGACTTTCGGAGGTGAGTCAGTTGCCATAAAATCACGTGACACTGTAGTAATAAGTCCATGAGTAGCTAAGAGGTGATCTGTATGACTGAAATAAAATACGTCATAGGAGATGACAAGAGGAGATTGTATAGGAGACGACAAGAGGAGGGGCCATGCGACTGAGCCATGGGTGGCTCGTGGAGGAAGGAACCGTGACTGGCGGAGGAGCCATCCCAGCAGGAGTGTGGATGTAGGTGGGGGAGGGCATCACATGAGTGAGGATGAGTCGGGGAGACAGACTTCATGGGGACAGGCATTCTGTAGAGCGATGAAGGGACTGTGAACCAGAAGGCAGAGATCCCTAACATCAGGCAGAGTTAAGACTGAGGAGTGGCTGCAGGGACATTGTGGGAAGGAGTCCTCCTTTGGGTCGCCTGTAGGTCTGGAGAGGACGGCTCTGAGTTCATGACAAGGATGGAATCTGCTGTCTGTGGCATTCTGAGGGACAGCCAGCTTCTCAGAAATGAACTCCAGTGGAGCATGAAGTAGAAGGGCCACCCTCTGCCGGCTCCCTCACCCCATCCCATGTGTTTCCTCTTAGTCCTTTTCCCCTCTTGCTAAACTTTTCATTGTTTCTTTTTTTTTTTTTTATCTTCTCTAATAGTTAAACTCATGGACGGGAGAGGCCACAGTACTTTTCATTCCTTCAGGCATCTAACCCGGAGCGTGGGCCCAGTACCCACATGCGGCCGTTTCCCTCACCTGGACATTGGGAAGGACCCCTCCTCCCACTGGATCCTCCTCAATGGGCCAACATGATAAGATTAGGTCCTATAAGTGGCAGTGTGTTTTCAATTCTTTTTTTGAGTCAGGTCCTCACTCTGTCACCCAGGCTGGAGTACAGTGGTACCATCACGGCTCACTGCAGCCTCAACCTCCCAGACTCAGGTGATCCTCCCAACTCAACCTCCCAAGTAACTGGGACTACAGGCACGCACCACCAAGCCCGGCTGATTTTTTTATTTTTTGCTTTTGTAAAAACGTCTCACTCTGTTGCCCAGGCTGGTCTCGAACTCCTGGGCTCAAGCAATCCTTTCACCCCGGCCTTACAAAGTGCTGGAATTATAGGCAAGAGTCACTATGCCCATTGCATTTTCAGTTCTAAAGTTTTGCTTGAGGATTGATTCCATGTAGGAATTTTTAAGTGTTCGGACATGTTTGTTGTTGGGTATAGAATTCATCAAATGCTTGGATTCCTGCTGTACGCTTCCGTTCCCAAGGCTTATATTTTATTACACATTCTCCTTCATGTGGGCTGCTCTTGTCTGCAGACCCTGATTCAGAGAACTAGGCTACTTCTTCTGGACTAAAGCTTAGGATGTACGGTCTGCAAAGAAAGCATAGATTTCTATGAAAGAAGACAGGCGAGGAGAATCTAGGCTGTTCTGTGACATTCAAGAGAAGTCACAGGTATGAATGAATGTTCTGGTGAACTCACGATCGCCTGAGCCTGGGAGGTTGAGGCTGCAGTGAGCCGTGACGGTGCCACTGCACTCCAGCCTGGGTGACAGAGTGAGGCCCTGACTCAAAAAAAGAATTCAAAACGCACTGCCACATATAGGACCTAATCTTAGCATCATGTCAGCCCAGTGAGGAGGTTCCAGTGGGAGGAAGGCCCTTCCCAATTTACAGGTGAGAAAAACAGCCTCGGGTGTGTACCAGGCAGCAGACAAGTAAAGGCAGCCCTTGGACTCAGATGCAGGTCATGGTCAGCTGCACGCTGAAGGAAGTTTCTCCCTCTCAGCCCCTTGCCCAAGGGAGTTTATGGCTCATGTCAAGGTGAGGGGCTCAGTGGCAGGAGGGAATTCTGAGTCAGGTGGGGCACAGCTCAGCCGAGTCTTGTAGCTCTTGACAGAATGTTAGGTTCTCCTAAAGAGACGCTGGGCTGCCATGAACTAAAGTGGGTGTTGGGAGAAGAAGCTTAAAGCAGTAAAGTGAAGTGGAATTATAATGCTGTAAGAAAGCAATTGGTAGTAGTGGAAAACTGTCAGGGGAAGCAGGGGTGGGATTGGCAGTTGAGGGAAACTGCTGGGCGAAGGGGCATACCTCATCAACAAGGGTACTGCATGATCAATGTTTTTATACCTAACCCTGAATTGTACCCCGCATCTTTATAATAATCATTTTAAAAATGGGCCAAACTGGGATTTGAAGATAAATGGGAGGGAGTAGGGCAGGGACTCCTGAGGGTGGGTAATAGGAGATGGAGAGTGGGAGCGAGAGGGAGAGTCATGTCCCACCCTGAGGCATGGCAGCCCCGCAGTGTGGCTCTCATTCTGCGAAGTCTGTCCCCCTGCTACTTTTAGCTTTTGCTCTCCTGGGTTCGCCTCCAGACTGCCTTCCCGCAAGAGGGAGGGAGGAAAGGAGGGAAGTTCCCCAAGACATTCATTCCCTACTAGCAGGAGGGAGGCGGGTGAAGAGGCCAGAGGTCGCTCTGTGAAGTCTGTGTCCCCCAGTGAGGGAAGTTCTTCACATGTGGAAGGACCTCGCCTGTCAGGGTCAGAACCTCCTCCAGGTGACAGCCTCCGGCACCCTGCAGAGCAGAACCCCCCAGACGAGCACAGCGGGGACTGCGCTGGAGGCTCCCTTGGGGCTGAGGGTCCTCAGGCCGTCTGCTATAAAGCAAGCCTTCTTCTCAGCCTCTGCCTTGATGGGCATGAGAGTCTGCGTCTCTGTGGTGAATGGCATTATCTGCAGTGAAATGCATTAGCCTGTCAAAAACAGCAAAGCCCAGCTCTTAACACAACACGTACACTGGCATAAAAGGAGGCAAGACATTGCATAAGGTGGGAGGATGAGGAATAATAGCTGGAACCGTCAAGACATGCTGGGGCCGCGGGTTACAAGAGGAGGAAGCTTCGGGAAAAGCAATTGCACATCAAACCAAAGTGGACTGGGCAGATGAAAGTCATCTCCAAATGTCCTGTGGAGGGAAGAAGCTTGGGAAGACTGAGCCCCAGCAGAGAAGGGCTCCAGTGCACATGAAAATAAAGGAATCCCAGGGACCGACAGCTGTGTTTCTTCCCTCTTTTAGATCTATGCAGGACACAGCTCTGTGCTCCATGCAGTCATTTCTCCAAGGGTCTAAGTAACAACCTGTCCTGTTGCACCAAGACCTGCACGATAGTGTTTCTCTCCTCCATCTACTTAGCCGTTGTTAAACTAGGTGGCTCAAAATGTAAAGTCTCCATTGGGGCTTTCTGCTTTGGGAGAACTGATGATAGTTAAAAATGGAATCTTATTAGGTTGTTTTTCTATTCACAAGTACAAGGTGCTCACTTGAATGGTGGCAAGTGTAAACAAGTACTCATTCTAGACTTCTTGATGTATGCAATAATGCAACCAGCAAAAGTGAGTGTCTGGATGTGTGGTTGCATGCGCCTATGGGAGCAGTTTTGGAGAAAAGAGAAAGGAAAATTTGCAGATGATTGCATTAGCAAAGAAAGCCAAATATTATACAGTGCATACTTCTGTATGAAGTTTGAGGAATATGGATACTAAAGCAGGATTGGATTGACTTGATGATGTTTAACAGCAAATCAGTTAAAAGAGTGTATAAGTGATAAATGCTGTGATTATTAGCATGCACAGAACAATGTTAGCGTCAATATGTAACTATACTGAAATCCTTTAATTAAAGGAAAAGGTTTGAATTGTGCTACTGGTAAGCATTTCATTATTTTCACTTTTTTGGTAAAGACAATGAAATAGAAGAATAAACAATGAAGGAATATTCCTAGAATTACACCTTTCATTAACCTATAAAACATACACTTGAACCAAAAACCAATATGTTCTTGAGTGGGAGAAAATAAAATACAAATTTGTTTGGAAAACAAAGTAATTCATTGAAATGGACTTAGGCCTGGTTTATGTGTTTCAGGATTATTTCACCCCCTAACCCACCATGGTTTCTTATTCTCTAATAGATTTAAGGACAGTAAAAATTCTAGGAGTTAAGTGACTCCTAAATTTGAAATTTAAATGTGAGGGGGGGGAAAGTCTAGAACAAAATCTCCCATCCTTTTGTGGGCTGCTTTCAAGGTGCCTCCTCTCTGACCTTGAATGCTGTGTTCTTGTCTTGCCCAGGCTTTCCTGTTCCCAATGGTCTCCTTGCGCCTAGATGTGAATTTGTTCAGGCACATCTTGAGTCTGCAGATTTCAAATAGACTCCAAGTGAGGCAGCAAAGCTGACATCCCCCACCCTCACCCCACACCGCCCCCCCACCCCCGGTGCAGCAAATGGCTCTCATCAACCGGTCATCAGCAGTGTCTCCAGTGGCCGGGTGCTCTCAGGCCCTTTTCCTCCCACCCCTGTCCTCCCAAAGTTAACGTCCCACAAACCCTCACTCTCCCCTTCCCTGCTCGCTCGCTGGTGTTCCTCCAGGGCTGCTGGAAATGTTTACTTCCAGAGGAAGCATCCTTGGATCTGTTCCCTTCTTGTGGTAGATGATAGCCTTTTAGAAATGCATACGGACCTTAGAGCCAGAGCCCTTGGGTCATGGCTAAGAAAACGGAGACTTGGAGATGTACAGAGACTTGCCCACGGTCACTCATCTTGTTGGCACCAAGCCACCGGGTCTTCAGGGCTCTGGTATGAAGTGTTCTTAAGCCCTGTGCAGTGAGATCATCATTCAAGTCAGTTTGGGGTGGAATAATTGGGTCCCAGGATGATGTGCAGCTTCTGTAATGCAGGAGCAGCTGCTTTGGGACGCCTCCCACCCCCACCCTACGGCCCTGCCCTGTGGCTTAGTTAAGCCCGGCCACAGAATGGAGCAATGTGAAGACCTTTTGTGTCCAGGCTGGGCTCCTTACAGCCCCGACCCATCCCTGTGTGTCTCTGTGTCTGAGCCTTTGTTCACACTGCTCCTCCCTTCAAAAGCCCTCCCCCTCTTCTTTAGACCTCCAGACCCTCCCATCTGTCAAGCCCTCTCAAACCCCACAGCTCCCCCGAGTGTCCCTCCTGCCCAGGGGGGCGAGCCCCCCGGCCTGTGCGCCAGGGCCCCGTTCATCCCAGACCTTTCCTCTGTCCTTCCGTGCCTTCGTATCTGCAGTCTTGTCTCACCGCTGTTCTTCGCATTTAGAGCTCTGTCTTCATCAAGTGGGAACAAAGGCAAACCTGTCCTTGCTCCTCCCTAACCGTGCCAGCCTGCGTGTGTGAGGAGAGGCTGCGTTTCCTGAATGCTGGGTCTACAGGATGACCCATGGCACCTGGCAGGGGACCTTTGGGTGCTCGATTCAAGTTGATCGACCAATTGATCTAAGGTATTGATGTGAGAAGTGCTGGTTGGGGGAAGCCATTTGAATCCTGTCAGAAACCATCCCACACAATTTTCAGCATCCAGAAGGGTGCCCAGTGTACTGTAGGGGTGGATGACGAAGACAGTGTCAGTGGTGACAAATGATGATCATTTGTTATCTTTTGAGCAAAAAAAAAAATTAGGAAGGTAGCAAAAGTTTCTTGTAGAAAAACACCTGCCTCTTCTCTTAGTCCATGCTGGACCCAGGCTGCTCTGAAGGCTGATGATTTATTCCTTACTGACTTAGCTATTTTAAATGGTCTGAATATGAAATTGCAAAGCAAAGGTGAGCCGTGGGGCCTCTCAAGATTGGCTTTGCTCACAGAGGTCTCATAGCATCTGTGAACTTTGAAGGCACCACTGACTTTTTTGGGAACCCTGGAAACTTAATTGCATGGTGAGTCATCAGCTGTGGGAGCCGGGGAAGGTAGGGATTTGAGTTCGTTGTTTTATTTGTCTTACCAGTCATGGCCTGGCTGCAGGGGATTTGCTGCCGTGATGAGGTCTCCTGTGATAACAGGAAGTGTTCCAGGTATGGAAGGTCAGATATGCTCCGCCAGACTGCTACGATCTCAACTTCCAGCTATAGGCTTAAGATCATCACAGAAACTCATATTAAGCATGGATTATTCGAGAAAGAAGACTCTCCTTGAAACTGTGTGTTTCCTTCCTATGTGTTTAGTTTCACAACTCTTTCCTGGTATCAGTCTGACTTCCTCAGGAGCAGGACAAATGAAGAAACAGGGCATCTTTCATCTTGGAGGAGAGGCAGTCCTTAAGTGAGAAGGATGTGGTAGATCAGACTTGAGACACATCAGCTGTTTTTGGATGCAACTGAGCGTGCTGAATGATATGCTCTCAAATCCTTACCCTTGGGCAGCACGCTAACTGCAGACCTTCCGAGACTGTGCATACTCTCTGTACTTTATGTCGAAAGGGAACACTTTCCAGCTGGCTACCGGGGCTTCAGGGTCAGAGAGAGGAGCTGCAGCTCTCAGCAGTGGGCCTCAACTCCCCCTCCTCAGGCAGTGTCCCTCCTCTGTCTGCCACTGCTGCCTCTATGTGGGACACACAAGGTCCCCGGGTGCACCAGCATGTCCCTCAGATGCGGATGGTGCAATTGTTTGTTGAATGCCCTGCGGTGCAATGGTAGGTACTAAGGAGCATGGAAAACAGACACGGTGACTTGTATTTCCAAGTTTGGGAGCCAAGACGTACTGAACATGAAAGGAGCTAGAAAGCCTCGCAAGGCTGGACGCGGCTTGGCCAAGTCCTGAAGTGTGTGCGGGGGAGTTGAGAGAGGCTGCTGCTCTGGGGGCCCCTGGGAGGGACATGGGGAGGGGGCAGCCGTTCTTCTCTTAGCGACTTCAGGCTGCTCCAGGGCTGTTCTCAATTGAGAATGGTGCTGAAAATTATTTTAATTATTAAAATTATTAAAATTATTTACTTACACCAAATGGGTCTGTATCTTTAATTTTTATTTTGAGAAAACATCTTGCAAAATGAGGAAAAAATCACTCCCTGTTGCTTGGTCCACGCTCTTCATCGTGGGCTGTTTTGTTCGTTTCCGCACACCGTAGGCCAGGCCCTTGAAATAACATGGCTGCGTGTTCTGCTGGACTAGAGGACTTGCTGCCCGTCGTTCTGGGGTCAGAAGCAGGGAGGGACATCAGGAGCTCTCTGGGCCTGGCTTCGGAGCCCCTCACCAGGAGCGTTTTCCCCTTTGTGGGGTGTGTGTGTATGTGTGAATGCTCGTGGGTACGTGCACGTGTGTGTGCTAGTGTGTGCGTGCGTGTGCGGGGATGTATGTGTGTGCTAGCTAGTATGTATGTGTGCACATGTGTGTGTGATGTCCCTCAATCTAAGTGTAAAGGTTACCTAGGCACCAAGGAGAAACCCACTGGAGGCAATGAGACTGTGTCACCAGAGCAGAGGTGGCCATATGGGTCAAGTCATTTCAAGTGAAGTGGGGCAGTGATCAGGGGCTCCAGTGTGGTCATCTGGGCTCCCTGGCTTAGATGAGGGGCAGACCCATCCAGCACATCTGCTGTGACTCTAACCTCTGTGGCAGGTGACGGGAGGCCTCCTCTGTCCCTCCGGTGCAGCTATCGGCTGATCTCCAGAAATGAGCAAAGCCCTGCGTTCCCCTGACACCTTGGAGGGCGGCCCACAGGGCCCCCAGCACACAGGAGCAGGGGTCTCTCCGTGTCTGCAGGACGCGGTCATGTTTTTCTTTCTCAAAGCAGTACTAATCACATATGCTGTTTATGGTGGGAATGCTTATGCAAAATAGGTCTCGTAAAGGAAGTCATTAGTTATCGCCTCTGTTCTTACAGCCAGCCTTGGCGGCCTCTGATGCAAGGCAGCTCCTTCTAAGTCATCTTTAGTTTTATGATGAAATAAAAGCCCGCTTGAGTAAAACTGTGTTATGACGAGAAGAGGTGATTAGACAAGAAATCTTTGTTCCTTTATGTGTCCCCCCGCCCCGTGATAACCACTTTTAACAATCTGGAATATTTTCTCCCATGTTTTTTCCCCATAATACTTTCTAAGCATCTCACTTAATTTTAATCCTATTGAATGTAAAATGTATAGTATTTTCAACATACTTTGTATTTTTTTCTTATCACAAAAGTAATACATGCTCAATTTAGAGAATGCAAGTAAGCAAACTAAAAGATAAAATAAAGACTACCTGTCATTCCATGCCAAGATTGAGAGCCTCGATTGAGAGCCTCTGCTGATAATTCACTGTATGTCTTCTCAGGTATTGTTTTCTATGCTTGTATTTACTTTTTAAATGTGACATTCTGTGAAAAAGATTTTCCTGTTATCACATGCTCTGTGGCCGCTCTGTCATACTCCTAGTGCGCACATTTTTTCTCTCTGACCATTCTGCTCTCATGCTGCTGCCCGTGGGTGCACAGACCCCACTGTCTATGCTGTGTGTCAGACCCTGCATGGCCCTCTGAGCTAAGGATCAGGACTTCCCCAAAAAGGGTCAACTTCCTTCCAACATGTCCCCTTAGTGTTTCATCCCATCTGGAGAGTAATTGGCCTTTGTCCCTTCCCAGCAGATCCTAATGAACCAATTTTTTTCCTCCCTGGCTTTGTACATTTATTCCTTAGTTTTATCCCATTACTAATTATGATCTCCAAATAACCCTAAAAATGCCAGGCCATTCTTGGGGTACGTAGGCAATGTGCTGCTTTGTTCTGCTTGTTCCTGAAAAGGTGCAGGGAGGTTTTCTGAGGCCTTTGTCGTCTTGGTCTGTCTTTGACAGAATTTGAGAATGACAGATCTTTTCTCTCAGAGTGATTCCCACTCTCTGTAATTTTCCCCCATCAGATGCAGAATTGAGAAGTAAGACATTTGCATTCTGATCTGTAGGGATGAATTTCTGCCCCCAGAATCCTATTCAATTGATTTTGCAAATTGTATTACAAAGAAGTATAAAATACTTTAGGGACTCTGCAGACTGTCCCAAGGCCTCAGCTCAGGGAAGCAGGTGGTCTTCTAGAGAGCAGTGGCTATGGGGTCAGGATGCGCCGCGTGGTTCTGCTTTCTCAGTCTGTGTCCTGACACCCTAAGAGTGTACTTTGAACGTGTGAAGCTTCCCAGGTTTGAGCAATTCTGTGCTGACACGCGTGCTGGGGGCTCTGGGTACGTCACTGCCCTGGGGCAACAGACACAGATGCTTCAGGGGTCTGTGCAAGGAGGAGGCAGGACTGGTTTTTGGCTCATGGGTGCCGCTAGGCTCGCTCTTGCCCTTCCAGGTGGCTCTGTACATGTTGGAGGCTACACCTCATTGCGAACAGATCAATTTTCTGCATTTTCCTGATGGAGAGTTTGCAGCTGGGTGCAGCCACTCTGGGTTTTACCTTTCTTGACAATGCACCGTCGAGATAGTTTTAAATAGTGTGGCGCAGGCATTACATGTTTGTTTGTGATGGATCACTTTAAATTTAGGAAGATTGTGGAAAATGCTGTTCTTTTCTTTAAAAGACCCAGTTGCTCTGGTTTCACCCAGGAAGGGTGAGGGAGAGGAGCTGCTTGGTAGAGTGGTCGGCGGTCACACTGGGCTTGATGCAGCCTTCAGGGCAGTCTTCCCAGAGGGACAGCCTTGTGGGTCTGGCCTTGCCGGTGTCGTGTTCTAGATCGAGGCCTTGCCAGATGTCCCTATTCCTCCAGCATCTGTAACTTCTCTGTAAGTGAGGGTGCTAGCAAGGGAACCCTGACAACCTACCATGAGATCGATGCTAACGTTGATTGAATATTCAACGCGTACTAAGTGCTCCACCCACATTAACTCTTAGAATCCTCTCAACTTTATGGCGCAGTTCTGTTATTATCCCCATTTTGTAAGTTACAAAACAAACAGAGATTTAGGCAACTTGTCTAATATCACACAGCAGTCCTTGGCAGAGCTGGCTCCAACCCCAGGCAATCTGGCTTTGGGGTCCTTGTCCTCAGCCTCCCCATTACACTGCTATATTGTGCAAATCTCAGATCTTTCTTGGGTCTGCTTTCTCTACCAAGGAGATATTTCATTTTCTGCTATGGATTTCTTTTTTTCAAGACACTTATGGCTTTGGAATACTTGGTTCCCAAGAATAGAGGCATCTTTCAATCACTGATGGCCATTATTGTGGAGACTGCCTGCAAAATCATGCCCCCTTTCCATGACTGTGTATTCAGCCTTCTCGTTAGGAACTTGAGATAATTTGCATCTGTTTTCCTTACTAATTCTCTCAACCTGAGAGGGACCAGACAGCTAAAAAATCTACAGAGTGGATATGCTGCAATGCATAGATCTTTCCAGAAAGACAAGGGGCCGTATCCAGATGATAGCCATCCTGAAAATGCAAAGCAACATGGTATAGAAATAAGTGACTTCCCCTTTTGCTATCTGGCCTTTTTTTTTTTTTTTTTGGTTCGCATAGACATTGTTTAGTCTTTGCTTCTAAAAAGTGGGGAATTGGGGGGAGAAAATAAAACAGATGTCATCAAAGTCCTGGTGGGAATCACCCCCTGGGATCCCAAGACAGGCCTAAGCCCAGCCCCCAGGTGGGTGCAGCACCAGCAAGCCTTGTTCCTGCAGGCCTGACTGCATATTTGCATCAAAAGACTTGTTTGGTTGAACCTATCTTTCTCCTTCATCCATAATTCATCACCTGTTGGTTATTGAGTCATATGCATTGCTACAAAACTCTTCACTGTCTTTATAAATGCAGGATCCTCAAGCTTAATGCTCTAGGGGCATTTTTGTTACTGTTGTCCCACATCATAAACAATCTTTTTTTAATCATTAGTAGACTTAGTCTGGCTCTTAAACATAAACTTTTTAAAAATGAAGTGGCTGGAAGTTTCCAGACCTTCTGTCTGTCTGAGTGAAGACATGCTTGCCAAAAGTCCCCCAGTGCTCACAGCTCAGGCTGTGCGAAGGAGGCCTCAGGGGCCCACTGAGCAGGCACTGCCTAGGGAAGGTGACGACTGTGACGGTTTCACTGCGTCTGCACCTTTGTTAGCTAATATCTTTGATAGGCCTGCGTGTCCGGCAGTTTTCATTTTGGGGTATTTATAATCTTAACCAGGGAATTTTGTTCCCAGTGTGGATTATATCATTTTTGATGCCGTCAGGATTATAAATTAGGGAAGTTTCAAAACATAATTGGGCGAGTTTTCAGGTTTCTTTCAGAGTATGCTTACCTAGTTTACTTAGCATTATCAATTATCTTTTGCTCAAACAAAATGCTTTCTAGATTACAGCTCTATATTTTAAACTCACTTAATAGAAGATTGCAGAGTATCTATGTTGGTGATGGCAGTTTTTTGAAAATTTATTTTATTTTAAAGATGTGGGTTCAATTCAGGATTTGGTATACAACTGGTTATCATACAGGTAAAGTTTGGGCATCCCTTTGGTCCCCACTTTGCCTGTTTGAGGTCAAGTACCCTTATTAATGTTATGTGCTCCCCCTCTTCCCTAGCAGTTTCTGGCTACTGCCAATCCCTTATAGTTTTATGGTAAATGTTGAGGATCTGCTTATGAGTGAGAACAGGTGGTATTCAGTTCTTGTTTCTGTGACAGATCACTGAGTATTATAGGCTCTAAGGACATCCAAGTTGCTGCAAAGTCTATAGTTTTATCCTTCTTTATGGCTGTGTAATATTCGGTAATATTCAGTGATTTCCCCCCCGACCCCACCACACAGAAGTTAGATCATGAACTTCGGCAGAGGGGGTGCTTTGGTCTGACAGCAATTCTGCTGTAATGGCAATTAATGTTATAAACTTCAAATTACGTTTTACGCAAGTGTTTGTGCCCATCCCACCCGTTTCATCACTGCCTAAAGCATCAATGGGTCCGTGCCTTCATTACTACCCGGTAAATATGATTGTCATTTTAGGTGTAGATGATACTTGTAAAATGAAGAATGTAGCACCATACTGAGGCATCGAGCAACTGGTTTTTGGTCTTGGGACGGGGAAAACAATAAAGAAAGAACCACCTCTAATGAACTCAACACTGGTTGCCTTGTTTAGAGGTTTTCATTCACATAAAGCAGGTGGAAATGTTGTCCCAGAACCGTAAACCGGGAGGGGATTTCAAACACTATGGCATTCATCTCTTGACCCTGGTTCCACCATTACTAAGTCAAGTAGCATTCTACACTTTTTCTTCTTTTCTGGTAAAAAGTTTACTTTTCTTAGAAAAATTTTAAATTTTAAGATAAAGCACAGAGAATAGGCAGAGTATAGTATTTGTGTCACAAATTTACAAACTGTAATGAACTTAAAGGACTCATGAATAAGACCGCATGGAGATGGCCCTCAGAAGTTTCTTCAGCACGCCAAGAAGCAGCAAGGGGTGGAATCCCTGGCTTCTTCCTGCCTTCGTGCTGGTGTCTGAAGATTCCTGGGAGTGCACAGGGAAGAGCAGAGAGAGAGGTACAGTTCCCCAACATGAGGGTGTCCACGCTGGGAGGCCCAGAAAAGGCCACACCACAATGGCAAAGGGCCTCTGGTGCGTGGCATAGAAGGCCACATAAATGATTAGAAGATGCATCTGTTAAACTCCTGAATCCTTTCCTTGGGAGGGATGTGGCAAGCCCCCATTCTCCACGTGTGTGTCAGACTCAACTTGGGAGGAATCTCTGTTTTGGCCACAAATAGTTATATCTTTCTTGTATTTCCCACCAAGGGAAGCATCGGTGGTTGGGGCTTGCCTTATATTCCAGGGAACAGGAACCCTCAGCCAGTGCCATCAGTAACTTTGTCATTGCTACATCGTCACAATTTTCATTTGTTTAATACTCATGCAGCGGCCTCATCTGCGGGGCTAGCATATTGCTTGTTCTCGTGTGTCTCAGATGAGGAAGAGTCTTGCTGACGTCACTGAGGGTGGTGGGGCTGCCTCTGCCCACTCTTGGTTACAGTGCGGGGTTGGAAATGTTCTGAAAGGCGTCTTTCCAACCAGGTAGAGTGTGGCAAAGTGAATGCTCCATTCCTGAGCATTCCTGAGATGAATGTGAAGCAGCGGGCCTTTCAGCCAGCCCTGTGAAAGAAAGCATCTGACATGAGTGAGATGTGAACCTCTAACTGAGCAAATGCTTCTCGAACAGAGTCAGAGCCCATCAGGTCAGGTGGGACTGTAGAGGGCGGCATCTTCCCTTCAGAGCCTCTGTGTACAAGAAGCCACGTTCTTGACAGTATTATTTCCAGCTAGATAGACCATCTGGTACATCTTATTTCCAAAAAGTATACCTACCATAAAAAAAGTATATGATCCAAGCAGTTAGAAGATGATGTCAGATGGGGCTGTTAGAGTGACATGGTCTGGGACAACATGGAGAGCGTGTGTCTCCCTCCTCTCTCCTACCTGCAGCCCCATCCCCTTGGAAGTCCTTTGGCACCTCCAGCCCATGCAAGTGCTCTCACTGCCACATCTTTGCACACACCATTCCATCTATGGAGAAGTCCCTCGCCTGACTGCCTAAACTGGAGATCTTCGCTCCAGTGCCACCTTCTGCATGAAGCCTTCCCTGAACTCTAGTTCAGGAAGAGTCCCTCCTGCTGGCCCCACGGTGAACCTTCCCATGAAAACCCAACACATGTTCTCACTCTCACTTCTTGTCATCGCCCATGCTCATCTCCAGGTGGCCTGTGAGCACCAGGAAGCCAGGGCCCAGTGAGACTTACTCAGCCCAGTGTTCAGCATTGGCACAGCAAGTGATTGCAAACCAGGTGTTGAGTAAATCAATAATAATGATAGTAGTAACAGCAAACAGTCACCTCATGTGTGCCAGGCACAGTTCTGAAGGCTCATTCCAAGCACTGTATCTTATTTAATTCTCACAACTGTGAAGTTGGTATGGCTGTCACCACTCCATGGATGAGGGATCTGAGGCAAGGGAGATTAGGAAATTTGCCCAAGGTCACACAGCCCGTAAGTGCTGAAGCCAGGATTCAAAACCAGACATCCTGATGTCAGGTGCTATGAAGGAAAGAAGGAAGAGAGGGAGGGAGAACAGAAGGAAGAAAGGAGGGAAGGGAGGGAGGGAGGAGACAGGGAGGATGGAAGGAAGGCAGGAAGGAATCAAAGTTAAACCTGCTCTGCAGTTCTCACCTAAGTTCCTCTGAAGAAATAAATGTTTTCTGGGTCCTAGTTTCGAGGGGGCCTCTACCATGACACCATGGATAGCCTAGTTTTCCATATCTTCGGACCAGTTTTATGGAGGGGCAGAGATTCTCCTAAGGAACTAGTTCCCCCAGAGCCTTCTTAAAATCCTGAATTTGTGACTCACATATGCATGCCTCAGGGGTGCCAGGTCCGGCCCATCACCAACGTCAATGGGAAGTTGACCCTGAGGGAGCCTCGACCCCAGTAACCCATCAACCCAGGCCCCGGGTTGCCGACCAACCTCGCCCCTCCTGTGGGGAAATACCTGGCCTTGCTAACCCTCAGATGTGAGTTGTTGGAGTCATTTGCCACATAGAAACTTGCCAGCAGTCAGTTCTGAACTGAGGACCCAGCTAGCCAGATGCACCTGCTTCTGTTTGCAGGTGAAAGCACTCAGTGAGTGAGGCCTCCATCCGTTGGGTCGCCCTGGGGTACGTCTTCTCACTGTGGGGACCTGCTTCCCCGGCTGCGGTGGTTCTTCCTCAGCACAAGTGAAAAGCGACCACCAAATGGTCACCAGCCCTTCCAGGCCATGCTTTTGGGTCTTTCTCTTTGTTGTGTACCAAGTAAGAACAATTTTCTTGGCTCTTTATCTCGGCTTACCTCCTTTAAAAAAAAAAATACTCAGAACGAGACTCAGCACTAAGTTGTGATGGGTAGAGGTCTGGTGTAAGTTGGTGGGTCCCAGCCTGGAGCCAACACCCAAAACTTATGTTGTCTTTACCACTCTCTAAATCAGCCCTAAATCACCCACTGGTCAAGGAGGTCTGAGTAGAAGATCCTGTGTCAGTTATTCCAACTCTAAAATTTTCTAGTTGCTTTAGAAGTATCTCTGAACTTGCCAAGCCCTCGAGAGTTTTGTTCCAGCTTAGAGAGTTGTTTTAACTTTTATTACACTAATACTTCTACTGTTTTACTGATTAATGGTTGGGAGCTTTCTCTGTACAGGCACCACACTAAGCATTTTATGTACATGAACTATTTTAATCTTCACAATAACTATATTATTGCTTTCATTTTTAAAGTGAGAAAAAAATCAGACTTAGAGACCTTAAGTAATTGGCCTAAGTTCACATAAAAAGCTCGTGGTCTTTTGCCATTGTTGACTCAGTGAAAAAACAAAATAAAACATGAAAGTTTGTGGTTGGGCAAGGACCTCAGTCCAAGACATTGAGCCTTGGTTGGGGCACCTTATCCTCCATGAGTATTGACAGGTGAATCACAATTCGGGCTTTATTGGAGTTCTTCCATCAGTGGCATGTTCACAGGATGGACACACAGCTAATTTTATTTTTTTAGCGAGTAAATCTCAAAATGGCGGTGGTCTCCCCAGAGCATCTCATTCTTGGAGGACACACTCAGAATTCCTTGACCTATGCTGCAATTGCTTTTATGTTTTGTAAACGTTTTATTTTTCTGGATAAACTGCATTGTCATAGAAGTTACCGCAGAAATATCTTGTTTTTGTTTGTTTGTTTGTTTTTTTGAGTTGGAGTCTTACTCCATCACCTGGGCTAAAGTGCAGAGGCGCACTCACGGCCACCCCAGCGTTGACCTGCTAGGCTCAGGCGATCCTTCCTCCTCAGCCTTCCAAGTAGCCGGAACTACAGGCACACGCTACCATACCCATCTAATTTTTTGATGTATTGTAGAGATGAGGTCTCGCCAAGTTGCCCAGGCTGTTCTTGAACCTGTGGACTCAAGCAATCCCCTCACCTCGGCTTCCCAAAGTGCTAGGATTACAGACTTGAGCCACCACGTCTGGCCCAGAAGTATCTTGACATGCTTCCCCCACAAATCAAGCAAAATTCCATGTGCACAAATGGGAAATAAATGAGATATGTACTTGGGTTGGTTATTTGTATCATCTACCTTAAAACTATGCCTGGTGCATGGGTTTCTTTTTGTTTGCTTATTTTGCTTTGTTTTTGAGATTCTGAGAAAACTTGGGTTGATTTTAAAAACAAACTCATTGTTTAAAAGCTACTTGTGACCAGGCTTGGTGGCTCAGCCTATAATCCCAGCACTTTGGGAGGCCAAGGCGAGTGAATTGCCTGAGCCCGCGGGTTCGAGACCCACCTGGGCAACTTGGCAAGACTTCGTCTCTACAAGAAATCAAAAATAAGCCGGGCGTGGTAGCGCATGCCTCCTTTCCGGCTACTTGGAAGGCTGAGGTGGAAAGATCGCTGGAGCCCAGCAGGTCAAGGCTGCGGTAGTCGGGAGTGTGCCACTGCCCTCTAGTCTGGGTGACAGAGTGAGACTCCAACTCAAAAAGTAAATAAATAAATAAATAAATAAAAGCTACTTGTAAGCTAATGGGGTACTTGAAAATATATGGGAGAAAAGGAAGTAACACTGACTGTGGCTCACTTTTTTCTCAATTTCTCCCTCTGTTCAAGACCTCTTATCCCCACTCAGGGTCTCACTCTGTTGCTCAGGCTAGAGTGCAGTGGCACAATCACAGTTCACCACAGCCTCGGCTTCCTGGGTTCAGGAGATCCTTGTGACTCAGCCTCCCAGATAGGTGGGACTA
Source organism: Carlito syrichta (assembly GCF_000164805.1). Classification (NCBI taxonomy): domain Eukaryota; kingdom Metazoa; phylum Chordata; class Mammalia; order Primates; family Tarsiidae; genus Carlito; species Carlito syrichta. Next base: position 239,384 of record NW_007248982.1, read on the forward strand.
CAGGCATGTGCCACTATACCTGGATGATATTATTTTAATTTTTTGTAGAGACGAGGTCTTGCTGGGTTGCCCATTCTGGTCTCAAACTCCTGTGCTCAAGCAGTCTTCCCATCTTGGCCTCCCAAAGTGCTGGGATTAGAGATGTGAGCTACTGCGCTCAGTCAGGAAGTTCCCCTCTTCCTTCTGCCTCCCCGCAATGCCCTCATCACCCTCCCCATCCCCAGTTGCTCTCCCTTGGCTGAGGGGTCATGAAGGGTGTCAGTCCAGGAGACACCCTGTGTCCCCAAGTCCCTGTGTCTAGCCGTGCTCTAGAGCAGCCTGGAGAAGAGTGCCCTGACACAGGTTGTTTGTCTCAGGGACATCTGAACAGACAGGGAATGTCTTCCGTGCAGTGTCAGGTAGTTTTATGAAGACCTTTAAAGCCAAGGAAGATGGCAGCCCAGGGTGAGAGGAGGATAGAAACATGGGTGTGTTGCCTGATCTTGAGCTGTGGCCTTGGCGAGCCACGAGGCCTTTGATATGCACCGTGGTCAGGGCGAGGGGTGGTGCGGCCTCCCTGGACATCCCCAAATGAAAGGAGGGTGGACACGTCCCACGAGGCCCTTCAGAGGCTTTCTTTTCATGATGAGTGCATTTTTAACTTTTCCACCGGGCTCAAATTCTCTTACAAACTTTGTCCTGATGTCGTTTTATTTCGGTGACTCAGGTTGCAGTTATGCTTCCACTGGGCAAAGGGATGGAATTGATCGTGTTATGACTGCTAGATGTTCTGTTGGTCAGAAATGGGGGCGTCCGCTGCACCCAAGGGCGGTGGTCTGCAGCAGTGCAGTCCTGCCAGTGTCCTGAGGACCTAGACAGCGTACCTAAGCTGCAGTGCCATTCTGGGCTGTGGCTGGGTCCCCCTGGCAAGCTGGGTGCTGAGTATGCCCTTGCGTGGTGTGTTTAAGTATCCCCTTGGGTAAGGAAGGTCAAAGACTCCACAGTGATCAGTGGAAGCTGTATCAGGACGTTATGTTGACATTTTCCTTGAAATTCAGAAACTTTTGTCTTTGGTCAAACCTTTTTTCCATTACCCTGTATTTTCCTTCTGACATGCAGCTCTATGTATTCCCTCTTGCGTGGGCTTTTGTCATTCTGGATGTTGTTTTGAGAAGAGAAATGCCAAAATGAGGTCCCTTCTTTTCCCTCCAAACACTCTGATTATGGTACCAATTTCTTTGTCTCAATCCTGTGTCTCAGCCCTTGCCTCTCATATGGCTTCTATTCTAATGAAAAAGAAGAAACATCCAACTAGGCCCACCCGTTGCATTATTCTAGGATAGCTCATTCTGATGGCAGAGTAGAAGCCAGAGGTGCCTTCTTGAATCTGTAGGGGGGTGTGTGTGTTTGTGTGTGTGCTATGTCTGTTTATAGGGCATATGTGTGTCTCTGTGTGCTATGTATATGTGTGTGGGTGTGTATAGGTGTGTGGCATGCTGTGTGATGTGGCATATGTGTGTGTGCGTGTGTGGGTGTGGGTGTATATGAGTGTGTGGTACAGTGTATGGGTATGTGGTACTGTGTATGTGGTGTGGCATGTGTGCAGGTAGATGTGTACATGTGTGTGGTTGTGTGTGGGAGAGTGTATATATAGGTGTGTGGCGTGGTATGTGTGGTATGGCATTTGTGTGTGTGTGTCTGTGTGAGTGTATTGCAGTGTGTATCATGTGGCATGTGTGTGTGTAAGGGTGTGGTGCCATGTATGTGGTGTGGCATGTGCGTGTGCATGTGTGTTACGGTGTGTGTGTGAATGTGTGGATGTGTACGGCCATGGTGTGGTGTATGAGGTGTGGCGTGTGTGTGTGTCTGGGTGTCTGTGTGTGGTGCAACATACGTGGGTGTGCGTGTGTGTGTCTCTGTGTGGGGCATGGGTGTCTGTGTGTGGGTGTGTGATGCGGTGGGTGTGTGGTGTAGTGTGTGTGTGGTGCGGTGTGTGTGTGGATGTGTGAGCCGTGTTCACATTCTCAGAACCAGCTCTGCTCTGTGTCTGCTCAGGCTCTCAGAGAGCAAGGTCACTGTCCTCTCTCCCGCCTGACCATTAAGCCCTTGTAGGGTGTCGAGCCTCAGCAGGTATTTCCGGGGTATGTGGAGTCAGGACACCCCAGGACCAAGCAAGGGTGTGCTGGCCGGCCACAGGGAGAGCTTTCACCCACCTGACTCTTCGATCTTAGCACAAGGAAGGGTGAGTGCCGAGCAGGTGCTGTGCATCCCTGCCTGCCAGGCGTCCCTGAGGGCACTAACTCCTGCCTCTGCTCCTCCGTCCTCCAGGAGCTGTGCCGCCAGCGCATGGCCATGCGGCCGCCCGACCGACCTGAGGGCCCACACACGTCGCGCATCAGCAGCGTGTCCTCCCAGTTCAGCGATGGCCCGATGCCCAGCCCCTCTGCACGGAGCAGCACCTCGTCCTGGTCGGAGGAGCCCGTCCAACCCAACATGGACATCTCCACTGGCCACGTGATCCTGGTAAGCCTGCGTCTCACAGTCCTCCCCTCCCTCACCAACACCCAGCATCTGCGTGTCTCCTGGCTGCCAGGGACGGGAGGACAGATGGCCACACCCTGCCCACATGGAGACTGACAGGCAGGGCTCTCTGCAGTGAGGCCTCTTCCTGGAAATGAGCAGAAATATTTACCTGCTGAGAACTTTGCCTTTCGTCCACCTAGAACGTGCCACCCCCACCCCCATTTCACTGTGTGTAGGATTTTGCACCGGTGATTCTGTTTTCAGTGGTGGGAATGCACATCTATGAGTGCCTGCTGTTTGTGCTTGCTGTTTTCAGCCCTCTGACAAATACACAGTGTCTGTTCTTTCTCCCTGGGCTCCCGGTTCACCCAGCGTCCTTTGGGTGATAACTGTCATTCATAGGCCTATGACTTGTCATGGGAAGCGAGGTGGAAGGAGGTGCAGGTCTGGTGTTCAACTCTTCCCAAGGAGGCACTGAGGCATCAGCTACCTCTTCCACAGAGGTGCTCTTCCCAGCTTGTTGTCCTTATTGTGTCATGTCCTCGTTGGAGTGACCACATGTGGATGCATATTTAATGTCCCAGTTTCATTTAGAGAGATGTTTGTAACTCAGAGCTTCTTACCAGCTGACTCCTGGATCTTCGAGCCCCAAGCATCTTCCTGTTTGGTGACTGTGAAAGCCAGGACACAGGGCATCCCAGCCGTGTTCTTCTCCATACTGAAATGGAGCCACCCTTTGATAAAAGACAGAACCCGTGTTGTTGCTTGGCTGAAGCAGCCGCTGCACTTTGGGGAGAGGGAAACAGTTTTCACAGTAGAGTTCCCTTCCTGAGTCTTAAGATGGGCCCTGCAAATTGTTTAACATTAGTTTTCCTGCAAACTTTTTTTTACCTGGTAATTTAACACCAATATAGACTGGTGGAATAAGACCACAAAAAGCCAGACAACCATATTTTCGCTAAAAGCTTAGCCTTGTTGCAGAGTCTGGAGACCAAGCCCAGAGTCTGCCGAGGAGGCTAACACCTTGTTGGCCAAGGGACAGTGTGGGTGGCTCCTGCTCCCTGGATGTTCGTATTGCATGGAAAACACACAGTTCTAGGCCCCCTTGGACCAGACATGTGAAGAGACTGAGGAACACAGCAGCCCACTTACCAGATAACTCAAGACGACAAAACAAGAACCAAGAAGTTTGGCTTTCCCCCTCAGTGAGCTGAAAATGGCACACCCTCGCCCTGCTTCTTCTCCCTTCAGACCCTTCAGACCCTGTGTCCCGGACACAAGGCTGCCTCCAGAAATGCACTCCCTGCTGATTCTGGAGTCAGAGGGGAATGAATCCCAGAGTCTCCAGCATTGAGGAGCAGATAGCTCATTTAGTAGACGTGTGTTTGGTCGTGATCTTTGACAGAACCTCTTCTCTCGATGCAGAGTGGTTATGGGACTTTAGAGCTGACTTTTCAGAGACTGTTTTGACATTTGTCCCTTTTAGAAAAGGAAAGTAGACCAAAAATTCAGATTTGTAATGAGATTTGGTATTGGGGCCAAACATATCAGCCAAATATGTTTATCTGACAAGTTAGTGAAGGGGAAATTTCATTTAGAGAGCTCTTATTATATTCTGATATTTTCATATTTCAAGATACTCAGTCACAACTTGATGATATCTCAAGTCCTGTTGGTACATGAAGATGCTGTCTTTTTCATGGAAAATTGTGTTTTGCCATTCACATGTATAACGGCCAATCTGAAAGCAAACACAAGGGTTAATTTCTATTAAAATGTCTAAAACACAAGAAGAGACTCACTATTTAACTGACCAAAACATCACAAAACCTGACACAAGATATCCATTGAAGGGACATGTCACGACAAGTGCCTTGCCATGGGTGTGTTTCTAAATACATGTCTACCCCTTACCCAACTACAGTGCTGGATCGAGAAACACATTGAGGCAGTCTGACCAACTCACTGGAGTCCATGCATCTAGATTGCAAACTCGAGGAAAACTGAACCTTTCTTATCAATCAATGCTTTTCTGAAACCAAATGTTACCACATACATCTCCCTGACTCCAAAACGCAGTAGTTGCTAGTAGGAGTTGGGACAAGTATGGAGACAGATAGGGATTGTGCTGTGCCAGTGCCACCAAGTAGACCCGGCTGTGCCTTGACCTCTGGGTGTCTTCTCTTCCCTCAATAGTTCCTCCTTTTGACCTAACTTTGGCCTGACTTTGCAGATGGGTTCCAGTGCTCTCTCAGTCACACGGGATCCCATCTCGAATATTTCCCTGGTACAGGAACCGAGAGGCTTGGAGACAGGCGGCATTCATGAGCCCCAGTCAGCATTCTTGCTAGAATTCTCGCCCACTAAACGCAGGTAAAATGGCACGTCTTTTCGGCGCTGAAGCTACAGGCCTATTCTCATGAGAGCACGTCTTGATTAGAGCAGAGTCATATTCAGAGGTAACTGGTTTGTAGCCGGCTCCCCCATCCTCCACTCAGGCTGTAGAAAACCTGCTTGTGTCAGTACCTGCAGAACACGCTGGAATCACTGACCTTCTGACTCATTAAAGCTACAAGGAAGATAATTCTGTGTGATCAGTCCACCTGACCCTCTGTGAGGAAACGCTCATTTCTGTCAGACAGCTAACATGATGATTCTACTGATCTACATAGTAAGGATTCAGGGACCATTAGATAAATTATGCAAAGTCCAGGTAAATCCAAGGAACCAACTGTTCCTGAGATTCGGCTGCTTCTCCGGAGCGCTGGGCAAAATGTGACATTTGAACATAAAGATATGATGAAATTAACAGCAAAAGCTAATTATACATGAATGCCAGGGTGGAAGCCAGGAGCCCCCCCATCATGGAGGCAGGCAGTTGGCCAAGTCATCTGGAGAACACACTCCTCACTGAGACCTGTGGTCCCTGTGCAGACCTGTAGCCTTTTCTTTAGCTAAGAGCACATGACCTCTTTGAAGGATACACAGGAAGTTCAAGGCTGCATACTTGCCTGATACGCGGGGCACCATTGGGCCAGGCTGGCCCTGGAAGAAGAGCCCGCAGGCTCAGAGAGCCCTTCTCCTGCTCCAGATGTCTCTTCCTGCTGTGGCTCATGGTGTCACTTTGTGTGCAGAGGGCCGTGATTTCATTCTAGACAGACACTGGGAGTAACAGAACTCTAGAAACAATGACTCTGTCTAGAGGAATAAGCAAACCTCATCCCTCATAAAAGAGACTTGTGGCCTGGGAGGCTTCATACGGAACGAGGAAGAAAAGGGTCTCCTCTGGGAGATAGGGGAAGGGGATGCACTGGTGCCTGCCGCAATGATGAAACCCAAGTGGGCTGGTTAGCCACTTAGCATCACCAGGAAGAGGCCAGTGTCACACAACTGCAGAGAGGAATTTAATTATCTGGTCAAGGTGTCCTGGGAGGCACATGTCTCAAGGACCACCAGGGGAATAAGCAAGAACCTTTTGAGGAGGAGGAGTGGAAGCATGGGGACGGGCAGAGGTGGGCATGTCATCAGAGCAGCCACCCAGGGGGCATCCAGTGTCCAAGACAAGATGAAGCACAGATTCTGGGTTCCATAAATGAGCCAACAAAGCTGAGAAGCCTTGTTGTTTATGGGTTCTGTGTCCCTGGACAAATCCTGCAGCCTCTGTCTTCTCATCTGTGATATTGGCTTGATAACAGCACCTTCCTCTTGGGGTTCCTGTGAAGATAAAACCAAGTGAGCATCTGAAAGGCCACCCATCAGAAGATCTCACAGATGTCATTTGCCGCAGTTGCATTAAGCTGCTAAGGAAAGGGTCGTGGCAAGGAACTGGAACCAGGCAAGGCCTGTGCTTCCATGGATCTGGTCAACCAGGCCAAGCATCCCCAGTCCTGGGCCCATGTTCAGTACACTCCACTTGTTCTCTGTTTCTGGACTTTGATTCTGCTTTTTGTTGTGCTTTGCCTTCATTCTCTTAGAAAATGCCTTTTAAAAATTCCAATTTTCTGTTGATGAAACTAGGAGAAAAGTACCCTTATCCACAGGGAAAACCCACCCCAGAATGTCAACCGCCCCTGGAAAATGGGCAACTCCAGGCACCCAGGGAAGAGTATAGGCCCAAGAACTGGGTGCTGGGAGGCTAGGGCTGTACCCACCTCTCTTATATGGTCCTGGAGAAGGTGATTGGAGTCTCCATAGGGTGGCCACACTCATAAATACTTGCAGAATGAATGGAATAGCTGGGAGGAGAAAGGCGGGGATGGGAAACACTCTCATCAAGAAACCTAGGATGCTTCTAAAGAATTGCTTGCAAGGCAATATGACAGTGTTTGCTTGGGCAAAGGTCAGAACTCTGAAAAGCAGTCACATTAAAGCGACTTCATGGAACTATTATAAAAGTTATATATATTTGAGAGGGGGCATGGTTTTTCCAGAAATTCTATCGCATCCTTTTGTAAGGTAGAGAATCATTTTTGAATTTATTTTTTTTAAAGAGCTATTTCTGCATCCCTTTGCTTGCAGAAGGGCGATGTTTCTGCATGACTGGCTTTGTGTGAGGATGTCGAGAACAGGGTAACTGTCCCAAGAGTTACTAATTACACATGAGTCAGCTCTGAATCGTGATATAAAAGGGGAAACACAAACAAGCATGTGTAGACAGGCCACAACCCCATAGAGGGGTCATGAAGAAACTTGTCTAATATGTGTAGACAGGCCAGCACTCCTCCCCCCTCATAGATGGATCACAAGGAAACATTTCTAACATGTGTAGACACCTCCATTGAGGGGTCATAGAAAATGTTTGTAGCGCGTGTAGACCGGCCAGCACCTCCATAGAGGGGTCACAAGGAAATGTTTCTAGCATGTGTCGACAGGCCAGCACCCCCTGTAGAGGGGACATGAGGAAACGTGTCTTACACTACTAGAGAAGGTTCTTTGGGGAATGGGAATGTCAAAAAAGAAAGTTGATTTAATACTTTTCTACATTAGATTTAAAGAATATAGAACTTAACTCAGGAAAGTGGTGCTGAAAAAGTAGTTTTTAAAAATACAACTTCATCCATGTTGAATGTAAGAACATGGACTGTGATCCTCACATTCCCCTTATTCTTGGAAAATATGGTGCTATCAAGAATATGCATCCTTGAGCATTTATAGAGCAACCCTGTCCTAAGAAACTGATAAACTAGGAACGTTGTTACGCCCACTTCACAGATGAAGACAATAAAACTGAGAGCAGTGATATAAATACATGAAAAATGTTGAGTTCTGACATTGCAAAGTGGCCAGTGGTTTCCCGTCATCACAGAAAACAGGAAAGCCAATGAACTTCCCTGAGACAGGAGGGCTTTGGGAACAGATCTTTGGGGGCTCCATTGCGCTTTCCTCAGATGCGCCAGCGGAACCTGCTAAAGGTCTACAATGCGTAAGACATGATGTGTGTCCATCCTGGGGCCACTTCAGATATCCACATGGCCTGAGCTGCAGGCCTCGCGGTCTCTCTGCGTCTCGGCCCCCTTGTTTGTCCTGAATCCCATTTAGGGCCCTTTACTTTTCAGCTGGTACACTTTGAGTGATCACTGTCTCATCATTTTATCCCTGCACGCTTATTGGCTTTGTTCGTTTTGATATCTAGCAGTAATATAAGTTAGTTGCTTAATTAGGATGGCTTCTTGAAACCATGCTGAGCATCCCTTCCCAGAGAGGCTGTGAATCGGCCGGCCGGAGTGGTCATCTGCATCCCCAGACAGCCACCACAGGGAGGGCCTTGGGCAAGGCACTTCCCGGGCCTCCGTGTCTTGGTGCCTTCTATTTCTAGAGGTTCCCATTCCGTCATTCGCTCGTGGTTGACAGGCACAGATGGTCACTTTCCCAGGATAGAGGTAACTGCGCCGCCAGGAACGTAACTGCGGCTGGGCTGCTATTGTGCTGTCACTCGCTGACTCGGGTTGTTAGCGAGGCCTCATAAATTACACCAAGCCAACGGATGGCTCTTCCCAGCTATAGAGCATGAACATACAGAAACAAAACAGAGTGAGTTGCTATCTGTGTGGATGATGCCATCGTTCGTGGCTCACCTTTGGAGAATTGTGTTTTTCACTGAAGCTGTTTCTCTCTGTTTGAGTATTGCCTGATGTGTAGACAGCAGGCATTTGTGGGAATGGCTCTTGGCCCCGTCGTCCCATGATGTGGGAGTATGACCCACCCCTTCGGGGAGACCCTAGTTGGGGATGTCTTTCTCCAAAGAGCAGTCGGAGGATACCGCCACCCACCGCAAACATTGGGACATCAAGCTATATGTCCTGAGACTGCACGAAGTCACCAGAGGAGGAGGATGGGAGGCTGGGTGCATGACCAAGTCAGGATCGAGGCGCATCTAGGCACGAGACTCACTGACTCTGAAAACCTGGGGATTTCCCATGTGGCTCTTGTGGGCGGGGAGCCCAGTTACAAGCCGCACAGGTGTCCACCAGCATTCAGGCCAAGTGTATTGTCAGCGTTCCCCAACAGCTTCCGTGGCCTCTGGGCCTGGCATGAACCTCGAATATTCATCCTGACATCCTGACTTGCTTGAGTGGATGTTCTGGAGACTCCTGTGTCTACATAGTGTCCTGTGCTAGATGACTCCTGTGGATGTTCCGTGACTCAGGTGTGCACCACTCAGACTCACACAGGGCCAGGTATCAGCCAAGCCTCGTGCCCTGCCTCTTCTGTGCAGTGGGACATTGTTTTAATTGATAAAAATAACATGTCCAGTGATGTCATTGAGAAGAATGGCCCCTGGTAAGCATGAGTGCTAGCTCTTTGAGCTCTCTGGACCTCAAGGAGCCTGCATTGCCCCGTTCAGGCTGTCATAATAAAGTCCCTAAGATGGGTTGGCCCAAACAACAGAAATGTCTTCCCAGAGCCCTGGAGGCCAGAAGTCTTTGATCAAGGTGTAGGCCAGGCTGGTTCCTCCTGGATGCATGTGCGGTGCCTACTGTGTGCCTTGCTCAGTGGGGACCCTTGCTCTTACACCTGGAAGTCTGTGGGTGTGGGGCTCCCCTCTCTTCCCCTAAGAGAGAGCATTCATCTGGCCATCTCTAAACCAAGGGCAACCTTCAGCCTGCAAATCCTACATCTTTTCCCAAAGCAACTTTGCAATGACCTAGATGTACAGTTTGCTTTGTCATGGTGTACTAAGGGGTAAAAGTGAGTCCCAGTGACCCAAGTTCAGGATGGCGCTCTGTTTGTGTGCGTGCTTCATGAAGACATTGTAATAACAGCATTGTTTGTGCCCATGGTGGGAAGGTAAACCATGGGAAGCAGATATTCCCACCCACACCAGGACTCCAGGACCCCAACATCCCCCCAGAGCCAGCGTTGCTGCCGCAGTCTTCTTGTGATGCATAAATAGTAGCTACACACAGAAACCCACGCACCTCCTCATGGGATGCTGTATGCGACGATTCTGCATGAATCTAAGTGACTGTGTCTCATTCTTTCAGCAACCATGTGTTCTTCTGTGACTTGATGTACACAAATGGATTATCTCCCATTAAGGGCAATTTAGGCAATTTTCAAACTTTGCCACTCTAAACAACACAGACCATGTGGAAATATGAGTCGTGTGAATTGCTAGAAGCAAGATCCTGAGTCATCAAGGATGCTTGTTGCTTATTTTGATAGCTAGCACCATGTTTCCTGCCAGTGGGTTTGACCCGTTGACCGTTCCCCTAATGGTGTAGAAACGGTGCCTCTGTCCCCAGGCCTCCCCAACCTTGGGTATTAACAAAACCTTTCTGCTTTGCTACTTGTAAATGGAAAAGGCTATTTTGAAGTAGTTTAAATTTACATTCCTCTTACTGTGCGTGAGATTGAGCATATTTCCCTGTGTTTGGGAGCCATTTATCTTTCCTTCCAGGAGTACTTACAGAAGTGTCCCTCATCGGTGGCAGGGCCACCAGCTTCTGAAGCCTGTTGAGGACAAAGCTGCACATTTACACAGCACTCATCACTGGTGCTGTTATTGAAATTGATATGATAATGAAACTAATCTGTTCTTGGCTGTCTCCTCTTTGTGCCTGATTATTAGTCTACACAAGACAGCCACCATCATCTCTGGGAGAGGCAGTGATAATGATTAATTAGGACAGAGTTTCAGGAAGCCCTCCCCAAAAAGAAGGAAATCCTCTGAAAAACCACCTTAGGGTAATGATGGGAGTAACCAGGTGGGCAAGCCAGCGGGCTCTTCGTCTCAGGCATGCCCATTTCCTGTGCATGAGAATTGTATGTGAACATTATTGCTGAGGCACAGAGCATGCCCAGTGATGTCAGTGAGAAGAGTGGCCCCTGGTAAGCATGAGTGCCAGCTCTTTGGGGTCTCTGGACTTCAAGGGGCCTGCAGTTGCTAAGCTCAGGCTGCCATAATGAAGTACCTAAGATGGGGTGGCCCAAACAAAAGAAACGTCTTCCTCACAGAGCTGGAGGCCAGAAGTCTTTGATCAAGGTGTGGGCCCAGGTTCCTCCTGAGGCCTTCCTCCTCGGCTTGTAGACAAGGTGTTTTTTCCCTGTGTCATCTGCGGGAGAACATCTCTGTTGTCTCTTCTACGGACACTGGTCAAATTGGATTAGGGCCCCACCCTAATGGCCTCATTTTAACTGAATTACTGAATTAGCTCTTTTTTTTTAACTTATTTATTTAATTATTTATTTTTTTTTATTATGAAGTTGTGGGGTACAGTCAAAGGTTAGGTATACAATTGCGTTTCATTCAGGCACCCTGTTGATATGGGGTGTTTCCCCGTTCCCAGACAGATATTTGCTACTGTTAATCCCATCTCCCTCCCCCCCCCATAGTTTCCCAGTACCATCAGTCATTTTCTTATAGTATTTCATTGGATGTTCAAGGTCCATTATATGAGTGAGAACATGTGATACTCGGATCTTTGTTTCTGTGAGCCCCTCAAGGTATTTTCTCAGTATGTAACCTCATTTGCAGATGGAGCCTTTAAAGAGTTAATTCATTCTGACTGGGGTTAGAATGAATTAACTCTTTAAAGGCTCCATCTGCAAATGAGGTTACATACTGAGAAAATACCTTGAGGGGCTCAGGGATTCAACATGTGGATTTTGGGGAATGCCATTCAGCCCATAACGAGGACCAATCTTGACCCACATCAGCATTTTCTGATAGCTTGAGGTGAGTGAGAGGCCCCTGGCCTTCCACACCCAGCCCACTGGGTGAGCCTGGCATGTGGTTAACACCACGAAGCTGGCCAGTGTCTGGCTCAGAGCCCTCAGCCACAGCCCACACTGCCATTCACCTGCCTCAAGTGTTGGTAACCGGACCTTGAGGTCTGGTGGGAGGGCTGGCGAATGACCATAGACACCGCCTCTTTCTAAAGGATGGCTCATGTTTCCTGGTCAGAGCCTGACTTCTCACCCTACCACCTTTCTCTGGTGAAGATCTGCCTATACCAGATCTTGGGAAGGGAAAGAGCCAGAGTGTTAACACAGTTAAACAACAGTTCAGTGATTCATGCATCATACACATTCCCTGATTCGTTTCTCACCCAAGAACAGGACCCCAGAGCAGTGGCCACCGATGGGGGCTTTAGGGAAAGGGAGGAAGTCATGGACCACTGCGGGCTAGAGTTGCTGCAGGAGACGGGCACCGCAGAAGGCTGAATGCGCCTCAGCTGGGAGAGACAAAAGCCCCTAGCAGGAACATGTGTTCAGTTAAGGAAGCAGTCGCTGCAGCTCCTTCCCGAATTTCCCCTGGAACACCTGACGTGAGGGTGTGCCGTGTCCTGGGCAGCTGTGGACATGCCTTCTGCCCCTAGTAGCCACGGTCAGCCATGGTGGCCTCCATCCCCACAGCACCCGCGCCTCCCCTGGCAGGTGCTCCTTGCAACTCCTTGTGGACGGCTTGGTTATGAGAGAGGCAGTGTCCTTTCTGTCATCACATCTTGACTGGTGGGTGTGGAGATCTCCTGTTTCTGGTGGGAAGGGGAGTGATTTGCCACTTATTTATTTATTTATTTGAGTTTGCGGTCTCACTCAGCCTCTACTCTCACAGGCTGGAGTGTAGTGACACGATCACGGCTCACTGCAGCCTCCTCTCCTGGGTTCAGATAATCCTTCCGTCTCAGCCTCCTGAGTAACTGGGACTATAGGAATGTGTCGCCACACCCAACTAATTTTTTTATTTTTTGTAGAGACGAGGTCTCACTATATTGTCCAGGCTGGTCTCGAACACCTAGACTCAAGCATTCCTCTCGCCTCGGCCTGCCAAAATGCTAGGATTACAAGCATAAGCCACCATGCCCGCCTTGCCTTTTTATTTTTAAAAATCTGACTTGCTATTTAAAATGCTATGATGATGCTGGTGCTTTATTTTTTAGTCTCTCTGAGTTTTCAACACACTGTCTTTTCTGCTTTGATCACGTGATGTTTAAAGGAAAAAATGCTGTGACCCAAATTGGACCAATCTCTCCTGCCACGCCAGCCCAGAGAGACAAGCACTTGGGCCTCCTAAGGAGAGTTTGTGGGATGTTTAGTATCACAGATGTTCCTCCACTTACTGTAGGGTTATGGCCTGACAAATCCACCACGAAGTGAAAATATTGTTAAACTCGAAAGTGCGTCTTTGACTTATAATATTTCCAGCTTATAATGGGCTTATCCAGATGTAGTCTCATCGTAAGCTAAGGAGAACACTGAGTTCGTGTGGCTTTCACACCATCATTAAGCTGAAAACTGTTAAGTCAAACCAGTGTAAGTCAGGGACCATGTGCAGGGAGTTATAATCTGGTTTAATTGAACATTTGGGCTCCAGAGAGGATCATGTGATAGTCCAGAGAATTTGTGGGAGAAATTAAGGGTAAGAGAAATGCAGTCACCTGTGGTATAGATTCATCTTCTTCTGTCGGGTGATTTGTTGAGATAAGAGGTGCCCACCACTCTGGAGCCTCTCTTTTTTGTAAATTGTTTTCTCTCTCTCTCTCTCTCTCTCTCTCTCTCTTCTCTCTCTCTCTCTTTTTTACCATTTCCTTGCTGGGCAGACTTTCTTTTTCATTGGCATGTCTTTTCATTTTTGTTTTAGAGCTATGGGGTATAAGTGAGATTTGCTACATAAATAGGCTGCATGCAGGTGAAGTTTGGGCTTCTTGTGGGCTGGGCAGTCCTTATAGTGAGTAATTTGGGCAAGATAGAAGAAGTAAAGCAAAGCCATTAAATAAATGAATGCTTGTTGAATTTGAGTCATCATGAAATTTGGTAGTTAACAAGTCTACGGATTAATGGTTATGAGAGAAAACAATTGAAACTGGTGCCTAAAATATGGCTTGGGAAGCGTTCATTCATGCAGCAGGTGTTTTCTGAGTGCCCGATCACTAAAACAATCAGCTGGCTACTTGTGAACTAGCAGAAACTCCCCCAAATACTTCCTCTGTCCTATTCGAGGACTCTTGGCATCTGTAGATTCATAGACAGTATTCAAAGGAATTGAATGACAGCAGCATAACTCGAGGCCCAGATAGAATTATCTCACTGTCCATGTACATGGGTAAAGCTAGCGTGATTTATGAAGTGCAGTTTTTTTTAATTCCTTGAAGCCATCATTGCACAAACAGTTCATGAGTGAACAAGTTTTAGTTGGACTCTGCTCACTCGTGTGTCCTCGGCACAGCCCTTGGAGAGAGGTCAGTGAAGATACTTTTCATGAAGTAGGCAGTAAGTCTTGCCCTTGAGAAGCTTACAACCACTTCCATGCAAAAAGGGGTGAGTAGCCAGAGAAACAGGAGACTTTACTTTCTAATTTTTGGTCAATAATTTCTCTTGCTAGAAGACATCTCTGTCCATCGTGAGGGGATTGGGGGCAGGGCCGCAGGGAATGGTTGGAGCTTGAGATGGATGTTTGATCCATGGTCTTGATCAGTGGAGCAGCAGTGTTGGGGCAGGTGGAAAACAGAACAGGGAACACCACAGGTCCATAAGAACCATGGGGCAATTCACAGAATTATAGTTTATGGTAGAAGAAGCTGAAAGGTAGCACAGCCTAGACTTGGGTGGCCAACATGAGACAGACATGGACATTGGACAGTCTTGTGTGTCCACATGTACTTGGTTCTACATGTAACCACTGTGGTTTCTGGAACCCTAAAGTCAACATTCATTCATTCACTTATTTGTGTAGGTTTGCAGAACATAGAAGCATTTAGGATGCACAAGTCTGAGACTGGGAGGGTCGTGACCGCTTGTCACTGGTGTTTTCTCTTTTGGAGTATGGAAAAAGAGACCTGGAAAGCTAAGAGGATTTTGTGCTACTATCAGAAGAAAGATGGTCCCAGATCTAAAACCTTGCTTTCCAGCATGACATCTGGGTCAGCATTCAACTCCAAGAACTCTGGTTTCTCCATCCATAAACATATCTGATTACAAAGCATATGTGATAGTACTGTACAAAGAAAAATACATTCTATGGGAAATCTCTTAACATGCTGCAGAATAACTGCAATAACTTTTTTAAATTTTAGATGCTAGAATTTAAATGTTTTAGAAAATACAATGACTATAACCATGCTGTCAAAGTTTTTCTTTAAAAAAAAATCTAATCTATCAGTCACTTAATGTTTAGCCTAGATACATCTTACTTTGTGCTTTACATGTGCCCTGCGTTTCCTGTACATGCTTTGTTTTATTTTGACACCATCTTCTGCCTTCTGTTGGATTGACTAAGTTTTCCTTACTCCTTGTTTTTCCCTTGACCAGTTCAGCAGTTATATTTTAGCAATTATTCTGATAGTTTTAATAACCATACTTGATTTAACAAGATCTGGAGAGAATTTGCCCTACTGTCAAGTAAGCCCAGAGACTTAGACTCTGACCTTATTTACCACTCTGGGACACACATATTATTGCTCAGTTTCACCTTGTCTTTGTATCTTTAAATTACCATTTTGATGACTAGTGTTCTTTGTCAGCATTTGTTCAGATTGACTGCCCCTTAACTCTTCCTCTTTTCTTCATTTTGGGTGAAATTGCCCTTTTTTCCAAAATATATTCTTCCTTCAGTCTTTAGCGGGAAAGTTTCCCAGTTTTTGTCTGAAAATGTATTTAATGAATCCTGACACTCGCATAACAGATCAGTGAAGTATCAAATTCTAGTGGTTTTTCTCTCATTGCTTTAAAATCCCTGTTCTCTTCTCTGGTGCTACTACTAATGAGAAGACCACTTGTTGCTGGTTTAATGGCTGTTCCTTTGTGAGTCAACTATACTTTCTTCCTGATCACTACACCTGTATTGTTTTAAAATTTTCTGATGTCCTGCCTTGGTATGGTCTTATTTTTATTTTTGCTCTAGACTTACTATGAGTCCTGAATATGAGAATTCCTCTGTTCCATCGATTCTTAAAAAATGATAAACCATTTATAATTCAAATTTGACTCTGTCCACTGATAGAAATATGTTGAACATTCTTATTCCCGTGTCTCTTTCATTTTTTCTCTTTTTATCCCTCGGTCCTGCATTCCAGGAAATTTCCTCAGATCTGTCTTCCAATATTCAGTGTTTTTCTTCAGCAGTGTCTAATCTCATATTTAATCCAGCCATTATATTTATAATTTTGAGGAATATATTTTTCACCTGCAGCTGTTCTATTTTGTTCTTTTTTAGATCTACCTGCTGTGTTGTTCTTTTATTATTATGTTGATTTCTACTTTACTACCTTCAGTCATTATAAATGCTTTATATGATTGTTTCTATCTAACACTTTTCTTATGTTCCCATAGGTCTAATCCTATTCTTTGATATGTTTGCTGATTTGCTCACGGTAGTTTGTTGTCTGGTGGGCTTTATAATTTCAGATTATAGTCTCCTTATCAGTGGGGCCTTTAGCTCTTAGAATTTTATGTAGCCCTGTGCTGAGAGTATTAACCTCAAGAGTAGCTTTGAGAGTGCTTTTGCCAGACATGCCTGGCTATCATTAAACCAGGACTATGTTTATGGTAATTCCTCACTTGAGAGATCCCCAGATCACTCACCTATTGTAAATTTGAGCCTCAGTCGTAGAGGAGGCCCATGGCTCCAATGTCTTCCCACTCTGAGTCCACGTAGAGACAGATGAACTTCCTGTGGCCTGAATACTCCTGTTTACTAAGAGTATGGTCGTCTGAGAGTTCTGGTTTATGTGGGGTCCATAGGTCTAACTCTCTACCTCCTGCAGGGCAGGGTTTCCATTATGACCCCACTTGGACAGCAAAATCTAAGTACTGTTTTTAGATATAGGAAGTCATGTTGCCCTGTTCCCTCCCTTAGGGACTTGAGTAGCTTCAGGCCACGTATTTCCCCCTCTGGTTTCATTTTCCTCTTCATTTCAGATTCCTGGGAATTTCCCTTCATCTTGTAAAAGGCTGACTGTGCCATTTGTCCAACATTTCTAGATGTCTGTGGAGGAAGACACTTTGGGTTATCTCATTCTTCATATCACTGGAAACATACACTCAATGCAAATTAAACAAAGGGAAAACAGTGCAAATACTGCACTGCCATTTTAATTTCACATCACACTGACAGTAGCATCTAAGAACCAATTTTAGGTTCTGCATAATGAAGAAAGACATCCTATCGTGACTGTCTGGAATCACAGAAATACAGGTAGTGGCCACATTTAGCCTGGTTCTCACACTTACCTTTCTGTATGCCTGCAGACAAAGAGATGACCATGTCCAAAATGAGTTGCCTGTAGGAATGTGCTGGGGGGCGGGGGGGCCTCATTTGGCAAGCAGGTGAGCAGGGAAGTGAACCCTAACTGCTAATGGCTGGTAGCCTTGGGGAAGTCCAGGTGGCTCGCATGTTGTAATGACAATGGAGGCAGCTGTGGAGAGAAAGAAAGTTCCATAGTTGTGTTGTGCTTGAACCAAAGAACAAGAAAAATGACACCTGTCAATCTACTCCCACGCCACCCATCAAACTTCAAGAATGCACATGGATGTATAATTTGGTCCATCCACAACATGATTGGCGGTTGAACCGGCAGAAGATTTACAATATATTTGGTAGTCTTATCTCTAACTTTTCACCCTAAAAAGTGAAAATACCTTTTGGCATATAAACTCTCTTTTCTCTTCCTCTTCAAATTCCTCATTTCGAAGCAATTGGAAAAGGAATATTCACCAGCTAACTCTTGGTTATTGTGACTGACAACTGAATCTTAATTTTCCTTTTTTTTTTTTTTTCACCAACATTTTAGCCATTCTGCTGCTTATGGGAAGGTCTGGGAAAGTAGAGGAGGTAGACACTAACTTCCTTCATTCCTTGTTAGCAAGTCTGGTTGGTGAAGAATTGAAGATACATTTTTGAGTCATGTATAAGCTTTTCTAGTATTTTTGGTACCATTTTTATTCCCTCAATCTTGTGTTATTGCTCATGAGCATATAGCCTGTGGGTCTGAGGAAGTTAAGATCAAAACATTCTATTTCCTGTGAACACTTTTAGAACTCCTACAAATATTTTCTAATAAGATGTTATAGAACCCTGTGTTTCTCATCTGCTTATGGGAGAAAAAATTCATGTCTATGTCACCGTCCTAGGTAACCCTTACTGCACTTGCTGGAATTCTTTATTCTTCGTAAAAACTTCATCAGAAAATCGTAATGAGTCCATCATTGGTACAGGGCTTAAAAGCCTGCTGCTAAGAAAAGACCTGCTGCTTTGTATCAGGGAAAAGCTGTCTGTGTGTTGCTGGGCAACCATCCCTCCTCTTTCCTCTTCCAAAAGGTTTCTCTGTTAGAACCACTGGCGTCATTGGCATAGTAAAAATGGTCTCCCTTGGGCTTCTTGTCAGTTGGACAGTAGCGAAGGTGTCATTCTCTGAGAGAATCTGCTTCTATAATTGTGACTCGGAATTGACCCTTTGGACTTTGTAGGCGATCATCAAGTTGGGGAGAGGTAGGTGTATGACCATTTAAACAAATAAGTCAGCAGCTATTCAACATTTAGAAATAGTTACACAAAACAACTTTCGAAAGGGGCGTTAGAGAAACCAGGATGTTTGAGAAACCAACACTGCCGAAGTTGCAGAAAACCAGTGTAAACGTATCACCTGAGGGAGAGGGAGCGGATAGTGTTTGTTTTGGAGCACCTGCTTTTCTCCTAGAATTTGTTAACATGTCAAAAGACCTTTTCAGGGCCTGGTTATATTAGAATTGCGATTTCATGAATCAGTTGTTTTGTTTTTTTCCCCTTACACCCTGCCCTTCTATGAACTGTTTCGAATCTAAGGTTGGTTTTCAATTGAATTTTGTACATTAATAGAACTATTAAATAACTCATGCCTTAAAGTGTATTTCATTAAGTCAAAGAATCATGTTTGAAGCTGAAATAAAATTATTTTCTCATTTAATAAAGAATACTTACTGATTTATACTAACACAATTTGTTGTAAAATGAGTATTTGCAAATATATTTTTCATATTGTCCAAGTATGTTACAAGAAGTAAGCAGAAATATAGCTTTAGCCAGACAGTTTCTTTTTGCTAGTTATAATATTCTGAACTCTATTCCTCATCAAAGCCTTTTTTTGCAAAGATTAACATTGGTTTCTGTGTTAAACTATCTATGGTCAAACTTTGATTATCCAAATGGAATGAGAGGATTTAATTATTGCTAAGCAGAGAGGTTTAAAATGGATGAGAAAAGAATTAGGAGAGTGTAATCTGTTTAGAATGATGGAGATTTATCTCTTCATCTTCCATACAAGTTCTTCCAAGTGCTGTAAAGACTTCTACATATCATGTGTATAAATAAAGCACCTGATTAGTAATTTTTTGTTTGATAAATAGCTATTTCAGGAGTTTAATAAAACATGGGTAGATATTTTAAACCTTTAGAAGGCAGTAATCAGTAGAAATATCATAAAATTGAATTAATTTTTTTAGACTTGTTTTAATTGAAGTAGCTGCAGACTGGTATTTAAAATTGCTGCATTGTCAATTTTTTTAAACTGTCTGTAGACCAAAATTACAAGAAGAAGAGAAATGCACAAAAGATATTTGGTAAAGGCAGGTGGTCTGGATGAATAATGTTTCTTTCATTAGCATATTTCCCTTATTAACTGTGTAATTAATTGTACATAGCCAAGGGAAGCTATGGAAATTGCATTTTGAGATGTATCAAAGCTGACTTATGCTTCAGACTTCCATGCAATTTGCCATTAATGAAGCCAGAGATGGAAGCCTCAAATCTATAATTATTACTTACTATTTGAATGACAAGCAAAGAATTTTATCAGCAGAGTTTTAAATGAAAGGGGATTAACAGCTAATGTTGAAATTGTTAATCTTTCTTGTGAAAATAATTTTGAAGAAAATGTTTTAGTGGAAAGAGAGTTGAGGGAAGCATTTGCCATTAAAATAGCCATTCCTGATACTCCATATGAATTTGTCTACATTTGACAGCAGGGTGCAAATATTTTTGAAAGTGAATGAATATTTTATAGGGTCCAGAGCTGTTCATGCATTCCTGGAATGGATTATGCAATATTTCCAAATATCCTGGCTGGGGTGACAGAGTCTGTAAGTTAGCCAGAGAAAAGAACTGAGGCTAAAAAATTAGAATATGTGACACTATTCTTAAAGATTAAAATGTGTTTAATGTCATAGATATCTGCCTTTCTCCCCTTCTGATTGCTCATTTGATCTTTTATTGGTGCATGAAAAATATTGTAAAGAAAATCACTAGATGAAACGCTGCTGTCCATTTGAGCAACAATATTTCATTGGCAACACGGTTGTGGCTCAGTGTCTTTCCCTTGCATTTCCAAAGAGAAGATGATTGTCACTTGAGATCTGTATCTCTGGCATGTGTGACCAGCCTTTGACCACACCAGGGCTTCAGTTCAGAGACAGAGAAGCTCACCTATATTTCCATGATGAAATTCAGTGGGTAGCTGAATCCAACAAATACCTATTGACCATCCAGGTTGTACCACACATGGTGATATGTCAGACATCGGTGATACTGTGAAGAATAAAGCAATTCTTCTATTGGGAGTACCAAAAACATACCTTAAATTTATTTCTTTGTCCTTGTGATTCCTCGTGCTGAGTTGATGCACTGACTAAAATACTAAATTTATGGTGTTGGCTGGTTAGCATACTATGTAGCTGTGAACATGAGAAAGGTAATTTTTATGTTTCTAAAAGTTCGGGAAGATTGGTGGTCAACCTTTCAGGACCCTTGGTGAATCCACATACACATTCCAGGCTCAGTATCATACTCGAGACATGCTCATTGGTCTAAAGGTTCCGGACCTGGTGCTCCGTTGGTTTCTGTAGAAACTTCTGGGCTCTTCTTACACATGAGTGCCCAAGAAAAACAAGCAGGTGACGACATTTGCCACAGATGTGCATTTTTTTTTCATCTCTTAAAAATTCTTGTTTTCTCAAAACCTGATATCTTCTCGGTTTCAGTGTGAATATATTTAATGGACTAAAGCACCTATCAGTCCACTCCAATTTGTGAATCTTTTATAGAATTTTTGTGCTGTCTTGAAACCAGTTCATGATTGCAGTTGTAATTTAATAACTAAACCTGGGTCATCTGGAAGAGGTCATGGAGTGAGTATTCCTGACTTACTGGGAGATAAGCTTACTCTATAGGATCATGACTGGTTATTAAGCATTTATAATACTGCGAATGTGTGTTTGCAGATGCACACGTATGTTTATACCTTTGTCTGTATTTCAAGAATTGCCTTATTTGTGGATATCTGTATGTCAAAGTATTCCAGGTTAATTTAGTTGTTTGTTTTTACATTTTAAATTTGGGATTAAGCTATTGGTTGTTAATTTTCTACAGTACTTCAAGCAAACTTACCTTTGATGAAACTATATAGTGGTACCAAAGGTCTGAATATTTCTTCCATGTAACATAAGCACCATGGTTATTAGAAGTGTCAGGGTTGTTTGTGGAATTTAGAATTATATCCAGGCTTCTGACTTCGGGTAAATTAAGGTTATGGCCTTGTTTTTCAGATCAAGTCACTAAGATCTTTTCTTGCTGTGATTGTGTGAGGGATAAAGAGTGTAAGCAATTAAAAATGTTTTCCAAACTAACCGTTTGCAAAAATTTCAGGAGTATTAAAGTAGGACAGGTCAGATGCATAGACTAAAATCCTCTGATGTGTTCCATGACAAATTCTGGCACGTCTGTCTCTAGAGTGCATCACACATCTGCCCACTTCTCCCAGCACTCTGCCTCTGCTATGTCACCCACACCTCAGCCACTGTAACCTCTCATGTGTTCGTCCACAGCGGTTCCAACTGACACCAACAACTCCCAGCCCGCCATTCAAGTGACCTTTCAAAAGCATCATCATCACGTACCTCTTTGGCTTAACACTTACCAATGGCTTCCCATTGCTCTTAAAATACACTCTGAATCCTGATCAGGTCAGCAGCTCCCGCAGGGTCTGACCCGGACCACTGCCCTTCTCTCTTCTCTCTTCTCTCTCTCTCTGTCTCCCCCCCCCCCCCCCCCGCCAGGCTCCCTGACCTTCCCTCCTTCCAGAGCATGTCAGGCTGTTCTGCCCAGAACTCCAGAGCTCCAGGCCTTGCAGCCCCCTGCCCATAGGACCCTCTCCTATCCTTTGCTTTTGGACTCCTTCCTGGCTTTCAGGAATGGACTCGAAACCCATTTATCAGAGGGGCTGCCTTAACACTGTCCTGGGCACATGCCCCTGTCCCACACAGGCTCTGTCAACTTGCCTCTGGTGTGTGTCTTCTTACCATTTACTGTTATCTAAAACCATCTTTCAGGCTGCAGTTGTCAGTTGTATGTGGTCTGTCCTCCAGCTACAGAAATGGGCCTCCTGAGGACCAGGTCTTCGGCCAGCTTGCTACTGTGCCCCAGAACCCAGAACATCTCCAGCTTATAGGAGCTGCTTACTCAAACCAGGTGAATGAACAAATAGCTGATTAAACCAACCAGTAGATAGGCAGGAATCAGTTTAAATAGCAACACAGTCTTAACTCTCTCCCATAACTAGAGGAAGTATTCAGGTCTCACTTGGAATGTCAGGCAAATCTCTTTTGCCCTAAATTTAAATATTAATAGCTGTGCATTTATGGAAAGTGTAGCATAATTCTCTTAATTATTTTCCATTGCTTATAAGTATTCATGTTTGTATTTTATCTACGTTCATATAACCTTAATTTTAAGATGTTAAATAAGATAATAAGATTCATAAAATTGTTCATTTAAAATTCTTTGAGCCTCTCTGAGAATGACAGCCTGAAAATACAAAGTGGCGTTATTGTCATCATCACTATTATTAAATAGCTTCTTTCTTAGTCTTTCTGCAGGAGACCTCTGTCACCTTCTCCTACACACACACCCGAATATTATATCATTCTAAAAAATGCCCAGTATAAAACAAACTATCAGTTGTATGAAAGAACAAGCCTTTCTCCCTATTTAGTAAGAGTAGGTGGCAAGGGACAAAATTACTTATTTTAAGTTTGGTAACTAAAATGTTTCTGGAACAGAATATGTTCATTATTAACATTTTCCATAAGATTTTTAGTTATAAGTCTTAATCAGACTGTGATTTTTTTTTCTATAAATCTACAACATAAAGGTTAGTAGAAGTTACAAACTTATTGATGATCCCTCTGCTTTTAGAACACTAGGGCTGGCTTTGACAACACTGCTGATCTTCACACAGCACTAGCGAAAGATGACTCAGAGACTAGGCCACTTACTCACTGACTCGAAGAAATAGCCTGCTGGTCATTGGGTTATTGTTTGAGAACCCTTTTATCAGTGTGATTTCTTGCAGTCCTGGACTTGGTTCTAGATTTGGAATACTGAAAGCCAAAATTATAATTAAAAAAATACTACCTGAAGCTTCCAATTGAGTGAGTTCTACTTAACCAAGATTTAGCCAGTTTTCATGCCTTATCTCACCGCTTTACAAAAAGTTCACCTTTCCCTTCCCTTTGCTCTTCTGCAAGCACATAAGATTTATGGACCACACCCCAGTTTCTAAATGAGAAGCAAGGAATCTGACCTTTTTTAAAAGAGTTTTTCTAACCATACTTTAAAAAAAGCATGTTATTTTATTTAGCATGTTATTGGAGGGGAGGGCATTCTTAGTGCTCGCTTGTATTTTATTTTTCAATTATGGAAAGAGTTTTAAATAAAACAAATAATTCATTAGTGCCCGTGGTCTCAAAATAAGCACAACTGACACTTTCTGTTTCCTTTTGCACTTGGTTTCTGTCATCATCATTTGCTTATTCATCTTCACCACCTTAATTGAGTGTCAGCTGGGGACCTTCCCTCGAACACTTTACACTTTGAAGTGCTACTTTAACAATGTAAACTTTTCTATTACTCCACAATTTGATGGGTTACAATATTAAGAATGAAAGTAAGCCGGGCTCGGTGGCTCAGCCCATAATCCCACGCCTTTGGGAGGCTGAGGTGAGTGGATTGCCTGAGCCCGCGGATTCGAGACCCGCCTGGGCAGGCGAGATCTCATCTCTACAATAAATCAAAAAATTTAGCCGGGTGTGGTAGCGCATGCCTGTAATTCCGGCTGCTTGGAAGGCTGAGGCAGAAGGATCGCTGGAGCCCAGCAGGTCGAGGCTGCGGTGGCCGGGAGCGGCCACTGCACTCCAGTCTGGGTGACAGAGTGAGACCCCAACTCAAAAAAAAAAAAAAAAAAAGAATGGAAGTAGATTTCTAAGTCACATTAAGACAGAGTTGAAGGCCGGGTGTGGTGGCTTATGCCTGTAATCCAGCACTTTAGGAGGCAGAGGTGAGAGGAGTTTTGCCTGAGCCCAGAGGGTCTTGATCAGCCTGGGCAACTTGGCAAGACCTCGTCTCTACAATAAATTTTAAAAATTAGCTGAGGGTGGTGGTACGCACTTGTGATTTCATCTACTTGGAAGACTGAGGCAGAAGGATCACCTGAGCCCAGCACCTCGAGGCTGCGGTAGCCATGATTGTTCCACTGCACTCCAGCCCGGACAACAGTGTGGGACTCCAACTCAAAAAAAAAAAGAAAAAAACACCGAGAACCACTTTCAAGGGTCACTGGACTTGCCAGAGGTTCTAGGTGATCCTCAAAAAGGTCACCGTGAGGCAAAGCTTTTAGAGGGAGAACGTGGAAAAAACAGCATTGATACACATTATCAGTGAAGCCAATTCTGGTACTTACATTGGATGCTTTTGCTAGCCAATTTCGTCTATTTTTACCACTTCTCAGTTTACTAGGATAAGAGAAGCGTATTACTTATTGCAGATATATGTGGAAATGTTTCCTCCTTCAATACAAGTTTCCATGAAGGTAATTTTTTAAATGTAGCAGAAAGAAAAAAGACCCCATGAATGGTCTTTCATCTACTCCTCCTAATGTCATTCATCCCATTTCTACTTCTTTTAGGCTTTGTACAGATAACCCAGAGATTGAATTCCAAAACTACGTGTTTACTTTTCCCAAGTAAACCCCATGTTGACATATGAGCATACTTTGAGTTGGTTTGTCTAGTTCTGTGGGTTTTTTTGTAATGTGTGCATATCTGCTCTGCATTTTAAGTTCCTTGTTTGGAAGAACCAAAGCAGTGCATATTTTCATTGTCCAGTAAGACCAGCAATCCCATTGTAAGTCAGAAGTGGTGCTGGGATTAAGGTATGTGTTAAAAGAAAAAGATGGTTAAGCAGGGGATTCACTCTGTGCTGTTACACTGTAGTTGTTTTTTAGAGTCAGATGGTAATTTGAATGCAATTGTATGGTTCTTGATTTTTGTTTCCAGTAAATCTTTCCTAAACTAAGGAACAGGAAAAGTACCCCTTAACTATATTTGTTTTCCTTAGTGTTTGCACATACTGATTTTAATTTCTAATTTTAAGTATCTTAGCATTTCTGCTGTATAACATTTGTAATATTTAAAATATGCCAGATGCAGCAATCTATAGACAACCATCAAGCAATTTGCTGCTCCCTAAATTTCTGTATCTGTATATGCTAAGTCAAGACTGTTGACCTCATTGAATTTCTCTTTTCATCTTCTCATATTTTTACTTGGAATTCAAATGTCCTACTTTTGGAATTCAGTCACTTAACATGAACATTTCCCTGTAATGTATTAATAAAGACAGGTGACCATGTTTATTTTTAAAGAAAGAAAAGGTCATTTCCCCAAATGACAGCAGAAGCAGCTTACTCCTTGCTTTTAGAAGCATTATTCTAACTTGTGACTTTAAAACACAAACCTATGGTTTTGTCACCAAGAAGGAAAATGCAAATGAACTGTATTCTTCACTTTAACAAAAGGTTTGATTGTAACATCAGTAAATTAAAGGCCATTGTTCTGCAGTTGGCACCAGTATAAAGAAAATAGAAATAAAGCTTTCCCTGTGATAACTGGATCCTCTAAAAACCCAACTTTCTTTAATATGCCTTCTCCACAGTGGGCACAAGTTCATTTCTGGTAGCATCACTATAAGAATAAAGTTTCAGTGGGACAGTTTTTACTTGTCCCCTGTCTAAAGTCCCACAAAGCAATGGAAGTCTCCGATAAACTGCAAAGATTTATTTTATACTGATATGGTGGCTTTACATCTTGACTGGAGTGGAATAACACTGAATGGATCCTGTTTCATTTATTTTTAAATAGTCCACCTTCCTTAGGGGTCTTAGTATTGCATGGTAAAAGTTTATTTTCATTATTCTTTTTAATAATAATAAATCCTCTTGCACCTCCCAGTGTCTTACTCCGTCATTGTTAAGGGAAAGAGATGCCAAAATAATACAATTTCTATGATGTTTAATGGAGTTAAGATCATGTTGGCCTGTTCTGGGTTTTATTCTGCAGTCTCCCACCCACCCCCACCCCAGATTCCTCAAGCACCTTTGGCAGCAGGACCTGTAGGAACAGGATGAGCCAGTCCCGGATCCTAGTGCCTGTGGACAGGATTTCAGTGACCCTTTACAATTCTCCAAACTGCATTGCCCCAGCATTCAGAGGTGGTGGCAACACTATTGGTGCCCAGGGGAAGGCAGGTGTGACCCAGGAGCCCAGGATATCCTTACTTTCCTTGTGAACAATCACAGCTGAATGCCCTGTTTCTTACACCCATGTGGACTTCCTATTTTTAGTGAGATACAATTCTTAATTTTAATAAATGGGTTTATCAGCTGAGTGGTCCTGGAAACCAACCCTTGACATTGATGCTAGTGAAACAGCACCCATAAAACAGTCTCAGAATATGATTCAGTTATGGAGTCCTGAGTCACATGCACACAGAGTGTTGATGTGCTCTTCCCACCAGAGAGGTCATTTTCATTAATTTGCAGTTTAGCTTCACATCTCCTGTTAAACAGACATTTCCCAGCAATTCCTCTTCTCAAGATGTGTCATGAAATACTTTCCTTCTAGAAAAAGTAGTAAACAAAATAAAGCAGGCAGGAGTGGAGTTACATTTTGGAACCATCCCTGACATCATGGTAGAAAGGCAAGTTAAAACGAGCATAAAGTTCTGCTCATATATTAGTTTTAAACATGCAATGAAAATCACACATTTATCAGAAATGCCACTACCCCTCAAAGGAACAAATGTCTACCTCTCAAATAGTGCTAGGAGTGGTGTCACTGCTAAGTCAAGACTGTTGACCTCATTGCAATTCTGTAATCTGTAGTGATGGCATCCTTACAGCCACCCTTAGATGTGCATTTAAACCGCAGACAGTTGTTCATACTTGTGATGGCTCAACGTGTCATATTCCCTTAGATAAAAGGGTTAATGTTCCTAGAATTGCAATAGAGTCACAGAATATGGGAGACAGTGAAAGAGATTATCCAGCTTCCTCTTTCTCTGAGAAACTGACACCTGTTGCTGTCCACATCTCCATGTGAATACATCTTACAGTCTGCAGAGTATAATTCATTCATATATTGACTCATCAACCCTCAAAACAACTTCTAGAAATACCTACTCTGGTTCCCATGTTGCAAGCTATAATTCTTATTTTATGTAGGAGTAAATTGAAGGTCAGTGAGATGAGATGGCTTGCACAAAGGGATGTAGCCAAAAAATAGCCATGTGTGGGACCAACACCTGTTTATTACCTCTTTAAGAAGTCTTTTGAAATCAAATCCAGTATTTTTCCTATTTTATTAATGGTGCATTCCTATTCAGCACATGTTCCTTTACGTGTTTATAAAGGCCTTGTAAGTGATAGGTATGGTTCATCTCTTGCAGATAGTGTGCTCTTGCGATTATTGGCAAAACCCTATTGTGTTTTAGACTGAGAGTTCCATGTTCCTATAAATTGCTTTCTTGACCTCACAGTGTTAACAGTTTGACCCAAAAAAAGTACAGAAAATATTTCAACGGAATTAACAAATTAGAACAAATTCTTCATTTCACAACGAATCCTTTTGTTATGCAAAATTTATAATTCTATGTAATAATTCTATTAAATGTAGAAGTCAATTGATTTATCTAATACATGGAGAATGTTTCCTACAAAAGTCATCCAACGACATCTAGTCCTTATGACCTAGAAATGGTTCTGAACTTCCCTACTCTAAATGATCTACTAGTGTGAGCTAGAACACGCTATGGGAGGGGAGCTGGAAGAATGGGTTCAGAGATAAGAGAAAGATTAAAGAGGAAAACCTTTTATTGAGTTATTGCTTCTTATAAAATAGAGCTTACGAAAGCTGATGTCATTCTCAAAGGGCAAGAAAATAAATAGAAATGCAACTACATCTTCAGTTGTTGTGAATACTAATGTCACTGTGGTCTGAGGTCAGTGTTAGACAGTATATATTGACTACAAACTCAGAAGACCACATTCTGAAACCTAGGCTTTTTTCCAAGAACAGTTTGATCTAGGAATTACCTCTTCTACATGCATGTCATGTCTCAGGAAGTATGGCAATTCAAGAGAGTTGTAGACACTGTCCCACTCAGGGCTCATCTGGAATCAGCTTAAGTAAAATTATCTTCATGGAGTTCAAAGATATGGAAATGTCATTCTGAGTTCTTCCAGCCAAGAACCCTTCAAAACCCAAAAATATTGTTGAGAGTATAGCAAACAACTCTCAAAGATGAAAGACGTGCTTCCAAACACTCCACAAAAAACAGAGGGAACTATCAAAACTAGCATATCTAAGCACTTCAGACAGAGTCACCCAAGCTCAAGCACCAACTCCTCACTCTGTGTTTCCAGTCCTCACCTGTTTCATGATGTGGATACACACTGTGGCGCAGTCCCACCCTCACTTGACTGACTCCCCTCTATTATCAACTTCACTTTTTCCCCCTAAAGCTTCTTTCCTAAAGCTCCAATTCAGAGGCACTGGCAGAGAGCCCAGGGCAAGGAACTGTGTGGAAGGAGACATGCTGGTGTAAGACAGGGTCCCCCACCAATGGGAGCCCACACCTGGAGGGAGACCCAGCTCCAGATGTAGGTGCACACTGGCTTATGGAGGCCATAGAATGGGCAGAGCAACTTAGACAGCTCCAGGGAAGACAGAACACCAACCTGGGACCTGGACTGTGGAAGAGGACCAAGACTTTAAAAAGGAGACTAACTAAGCTTTCTGAACTTTGCCCCTTCTCCAAATGTGTATGATTGCCCTTCAAGTTGGGATTGTCATCGGAACACTAGAATATGGCACCACCTATTTGGCCTGAGTGATAAAGCTATTTGTTGACTAACCCAGAAAAGAAAGATGGCAGCAAGAGAATATATAAAGAAACATTCCAAATTCCTTATGTTACTCTTTTGGGAAATTCTTCCAAGTTTCAAAAGACTTGAAGGCAATGTTTTTGGATGTTCACCATTAGTAAAAACTTTTTACCTTTAATTACATACAAAAATTTCAAGTTATAAGTGATTACTCAACAAATATTTCCTGCGTGTCCATTGCATGTGCTAAGCAACTGAAACAGTTTCTGCCCTAACAAAATAAATCTCATGAGAAGAATCAGAACCTGAAGTCCAAATGAAAGCACAACGAAGAATGTGATGAATGCCATAGAGATGTATTTTTTAAGAGTGTTTGCTGTGGGAGGGGTGGGATTGCATGGTAGGTAGATCGTGGAGGATAGGTAGTGATGGGCTTGTCTTGATGAGATTCATAAAGGAGGAGGTGGTGTCTGAGCTGGACCTTGAAGTTCGGGTAGATTCATCACAAAAGATTCAGCATGAACAGAGTGCAGAGAAGGATGGTGAGGATGGGAGTGGCAGGGCATGCACTGGGAAACAGAGTCTAGTTGGGATAGTAAGTTACAGATTAGCAAAGTGAAATTTGAACAAAGGACTTGTCTAGGCATTCTTGATGATTTTTGTAATAGATCGTATTTTGCCCAGAAATACAAATATGGTTGCTCTGTAAAGAAGGAACTGGAAAGGTGATGTGCTGGCAAGAAGGCCAGGAAAGAAGCTTGGTAACAAACCAGGATAAAGCCAGCAACATGTTTCAGAGACCAGGCTCAGGCTTTGGTGCTACCATTATTTTATATCTATGTGTAGGACCATACATTAACCCACTGGGAGCTGTGGACCAAATAACTTCCCTAGGCTTTGGTTACCTTATATAAAAGATATAACATTTTTTCATCTCAACATTTTTTCAACTTGAAAAAGTAAACTCTATGATAATGATAATGAGGATGTCTAAAGCTTAAACAATGGTAGTCAGCACTGGAGGATAAAAAGAAAGGTAGCCTACACATGTACCAAGAAAGATAGAAATTATCAAAGCCTTATAGTTTGATCTGGGTCCTGGAGTTATTAGCAGCTTTTGTTTTCCTTCTGCTTACCTTCATTTTCTGTTCTTCTCTACATGTGTAGTTTCTTTTAAAACTAAGCCCTCCCACCACCGTATCTCTTCACGCATGCACTCATATATAAAATAAGGGTTTTTAAATGTCACTTTTTAAAACAACTACAACTAAATGCCCACTGTGAGTAAAGATCATGAGTACTGTTTAACTTACATGCTAATTTACGTAATAATTCCAGAAGATGACCATGTCTGAATAGAGATGCTATACCTATCCTAATTCACATTTCTTACATCCTTAAAGAGCAGGAAGCCCATAGTACAGTTTCTGACTTATGATAGTTTGACTTTACCATGGTGTGAAAGTGATACACATTCAGTAGAAACCATACTTTGAATACTCATACAGTCATTCTTCTATTCACTGTTAGCACAGTATTCAATAAATTCCATGAGATGCTCAACACATTATTATAAATAGGCTTTGTGTTAGATGATTTTGCCAATTGTAGGCTAGCATCAGTGTTCTGAGCATGTTTCACACAGGCTAGGCTAGCTAGGATGTTCAGTAGGTTAGGTGTGACAAATGCATTTTCAACTTAAAATATTTTCAGCTTATGATGCGTTTGTCAGGACATAGCCCCATCATAAGTAGAGGCAGCATCTGTATGAAGTTATTGTGGCACCTTTTGGGTTTATGCTTTTATTGTTTAAAACATGTTATTTTACTCCCAAAGCTTGGCTTCCCCACAGATGAAAAGCATCTTTTCCCCAGCCACAAAACAGGAAAGACTCCTAAGATGTAATTGAGGAAAATTATATCAGTTTAATATCATAAATGGTGTTTTATCAAAACAGTAATAGGAAAATACAGAACAGATCAAATTGAGATGAGCAGAACAGTACGAACACAGCCTACTGGCACACTGTGTGCTGGGAGGATGGGAACTTTAATATAATCAGGGACATGTTTAGATGACTTAATTCTCGGGGGAAAAAAACCTAATCATGTCGTCAATATCTACCTCTTCCTTCCCTCCTGCCACCCAGGCTTGCCTACTAGAGGCTCTGTTTATATTTCTTGCCATAAATTTAGAAATTCAAGTGAACTTGCAGTGTGATTTCATTTCCCATAGTTAAGATAAATGTGAAAATTTAAACAGCTGCAGTTTATAGGAATTAAGATAATATCCAATACCTCTTTTGCAGACAGTTTTTGAGATTGGATTAAACCTGCCAAGGTTCATCCTTTTAGAGTCCATCGTGTTTTATTGAAAGAAGCCCATTTGTTCGTGATGGATTTTGTGAAAAGAATATTTTCCAAAGAAAAGCTAGGACCCAGAATCATCTTGCCAGGAACTATTTTATATCTATGTGTAGGACCATACATTCATTAACCCACTGTAAAAAAAGTAACTACAGAGACAGACTGCATTTTCACCAGAACTGCCCCTGCCTCCACCCCCCCACACACCCCCCCCCCACACACACACTCACCAGATTTTGGGCTACGTGGCTCAGACAATATTTTCACAAAACTTAACTCTCATATCATGCAGAAATGTTTTGCCTATTAGGGTAGCTTTGGTACAAAAGTATGTATTTGAATTTCATAATGATTGTCTCAAAAGAAAGCAGTGTTAGCTAACATTTTCTAGATTAAACCATTAGAATTTTGCCTAATTTTGTACCTATAAATATCTCTATGGGGTACTTCTTCCACACACAAAGAAACCCAAGGCAGCCTGGGTATGGGGGCTGGTGAAGGGCGTGAGCAAACTCACTGTCTTTGACTTAGAGCAGCCAAGATGTCTGTACTCCTAACATGGGTGTGCTCCCAAGTCTCAAGCCATTTATCGCACCGAGATGACACTGGCCAGTGCATTTTCTCCTCATTGGCACTAAAGTCTGTCTGCTGTTCCTGAGAGGTTGGAGCAGGGCCACGAGTGGGGGAGACCTACAATCAAGGCCCTGCCCTCCATGTCCACACAGATGCAGGGACACCATGCGGGTCGCACACAGCCTGACACACCCACTCACAAACACTTGGTGGGGGTGGAAAAGTGGCAGTATCTTGGCTGGATAATGGAGGGCATGGCCGCTTTGCACCAAGGGACTGTGTGCACGTGCATGTTTGTATTTTCTTGTGTGGACACACTTGAAAACTATGTCTACATGTGACATGTGGCACCTTGAAAACCCACAAGCAAAATGTTAGAGGACAAGACCATTATTTCCTGTGGGTGCAATATTGCAGCTGGGTTTGGTCTTTTGAAGTGCTTTTCCTTAAAATCAGGGCCATTTCTCGACTGAATAGATCAATAAGAAACGAGTAGACTGTGCTGGCTACATCAGTGTTTTTGTGGAAGGGAATGTTCAGGAGGCCATTATTTCCTTGTCGACTTCTAGTAATCACTGCTGACACACAGGCACCAAGAAAATTAAGATCAGAACAACCAAAGGTCAAAATATTTATTTCCCTTAGTGTTATTTTTTTCTTTGTTTAATGCTAGAAGCTGTTTAACATCTTACACAGATTAGAGCAGCCCAGTCTCTTAAATGCATCCCACCCAGTAACTTCAGGAAAGTGTGCCAATTTTAAGAAAAATGGCTTCTATGCAAACAGAAATGGGAACAAGGGACAACCCTACCAAGAGATTGGTCTGAGCTCCCTGCACTGGAGTTGAAATATATGAGAATGTTTACAATTGAGAATTATTCTGTGCCTATTATTCTAAATAAAACTCATTTCGATTTCATCACTAAAAAATATGAGGATTATTGCCATCTCAATGGTAAACTGATTTCTAAACACCTTAGAATATTTATATATTACATATCTATCAGAGGTGCCAAAAAATGTATACATATTTTAAACGATGTTATTTATGTATGACTTTTAGTTTGCTGTAATTGGAAGTGACTGGATGCTGATGGCAACCACTTTGAACACCCCTTGCAATTGCAGGAGTCAAACGTGACTTGTATTCATCTATAATTTTCATACGGTTTTTTCCTTTCTTAAAGTATTTATACATTTTTGACACTCCCTGTATAATGGCAATGTCCATATTTCACATGAGTGTAAATAATGTTATATGCAGTGTGCATTGTTAGTACATATCTGAGGAAACGAGAGCTCTTCATTAAATAACAGGCATTCTGTGTGAACAGGGTGGCATACCTGTCCCTGGCTGTCAGGCAAACAGAAGACATCTCTGTTTTGCCATCTGTCCCTGCTGAAAGCTTTGCCTCCATGTTGAAGGATTTCATGCAGGGTGCAATGTCCATTTCTATCTGACAAATTTTCCAAATTAACCTGTTTCACATGATTTTGATGAGATATATAGAACAGTTTCCAAACTCTGTGTTTTCTATTTTTCAGGTAAATAATTCCAAGGACTTCTAGCAGCATAATATCTGTTAGTAACTAGTAGTTCTTTTAGAGAGACTTTTAACGCAAAAATTAATGAATGAGACTCTTCTCCAGATTGAGGCTTACTCATCGTTTTTTGCTTGGCCTTATTTTTTAGCCCGTCTGCAGTTTGTTTGCTCCCCATATAATATTGCTTGAACTTGGCTCTACTCCTTCTTGAATGTGGAGAATGCTGTTCTCCTGTGTGCCTTCAAGCCTCAGGGCACACCTGCTCTGGAGCCTTCCATGGTTCCTGCTGTCTGCATCCAGACGGCTTGCCCAAGTGTCCAGGTATCCCTTCTTGCCTCCGTCCCCCTTGACAGCCGCTTCCCTCTTGTTCCCAGATGCAGCCCTCCTACTCTGCCAGATACACAGTATCACTTCCTGTTCCTCTTCCTCCTGGGGAACGCTGTTCTGTCTCCAAATGTGGTACAAGAGGCTTTCCAGTTCACCTCTCTGACGGCTGCTACCCCCTGCCCTACTCTGTGGTCGAGCACGGTTCTGATCTAGTTTTTGGTTGGTTGGTCAAACATGGTCTCACGTGGGTGTATGTCTCTTCCCTAACCATCCACACTAGCTCAATAGCAGACTTCCTAGTAGGAGTTCTTAGTGCCCACACTCAACACCCATAGTAGGCAGAGCACACACTTTTGAAGCAACAAACAGAACATGTGAAGGTCTTTGCTGTATGTCTTGTACCTGGTCAGGACTCTCCTTGCTAGACCTGGTGTGAACCAGCTCCCTACCTCACACACACTCCTCACCCTGTGTTTCCTGGCCAGGCCTCTCCTTATTAGATCTGCTTTGAACCAGCCCCCCACCTCCCACATGCTTGAAGCCCTTGTGTTTCCTGGCCAGGGCTCTCCTTACTAGACCTAGTGTGAACCAGGCCCCCATCTCCCACTGGCTCCTGACCCTGTGTTTCCCTTTGCAGGCCTACATGGAGGATCACCTGAAGAACAAGAACCGACTGGAGAAGGAGTGGGAAGCGCTGTGTGCCTACCAGGCGGAGCCCAACTGCTCGCTTGTGGCCCAGAGGGAGGAGAACATGCCCAAGAACCGCTCTCTGTCCGTGCTGACCTGTATGTACCTGCCCCGGAGGCGTCCCTGTCAGGGGAGGTGGTGACAGACATTATAGGCAGATGGAAACTGTCCCATCCCCTTGGTCTGGAAAGCCCTCTCTCCTTCCCCTCACCCCTTCTCCACAGCTGACTCATGCCTCTCTGGGAAGGCCCATCCCAGCATCCCCCAGGTGCCGTCTGCAGCCTAACAGCACAAAACCAGCTTCTTCCTTTAATTCCCCATGTCATAGCCCTGAAAACACTGGCTTGGGGACATATAAGCCCCAACGGGTGCTGGCTCTGCTGTTTTCTATGACTGTGAGATCACAGACACATTCTTTAACCTCTCCGAACCTGTTTCCACGTAACTGGGAACATGCTGTCGTCCTTAAAACGTAACTGCTCTAAGGAATAGATGAGGTCATGAGCGTAGTGCCAGCACATCGTAGGCACAAATGAGTCGTAGTAGCTATTGTAGCATCTTTATCCCTGCAGTTATTTCCACAAACATTATTGCAGACCTACTCTCTAGCTGGGGTATCAATGCCAGAAAATAGAGATACAGGCCGAACATGATGCCTCACGCCTGTAATCCCAGCACTTTGAGAGTCCAAGGCCAGAGGATTGCTTAAGGCCAGGAGTTCAAGACCAGCCTGGGCAACATAGTGGGACCTTGTCTCTATTTTTTAAAAATTATAAAAATTAAAATTAAAATAAATGGAGACACAAAAAGACAACAATTCTCTGAAGCAACTTCCGTGGAGTAGAAGAGACCTAGTCCTGTGTGACTCACTGTGTGGGTGCACTAAGTGGACGTATAAGCTGGGAACCCACAGAGGGTGGAGGGGGCAGCCTGGATCCTGCATCTCCGCAGCTGCCTGGCACCTTCACTCCCCCCATTCTCCCTCCGCAGGTTGAGCAGGTTTGGGGTAAGGTTCTAGACTTTGATTAATATGTAAACCCACCCCACAGGGGGGAAAGGGATCCTAGATGTCTTTGTGACAGAAATAAATACTCAGTAAACGGTGATTTCATGAGTGAGTAAGTATTATGATGTGTGTGTGTGTGTGTGTGTGTGTGTGTGTGTGTGTGTGTGTGTGTGTGGTCACTCAGTTACTTTCTTAGTAACCTGAAGGCAAGAGGTACTCATGCATATTTCTTTTCTTTTCTTTTCTTTCCTTTCCTTCTTTGAGTCAGGGTCTCATTCTGTTGACTAGGCTGGAGTACAGTGGTATGACTGTGGCTCACCGTAGCCTCAACCTCCCAGGCTCAGGCAATCCTTTCTCCTCAGCCTCTCAAGTAGCTGGGACTACAGGTGACCACCATCATGCCTGGCTAATTTTGGGATTTTTTTTTTTTTTTGGTAGAGATGAGGTCTCACTATGTTCTCTAGACTGGTCTTGATTCCTGGGCTCAAGCAATCCTCACGCCTCAGCCTCCTTAAATGCTGGAATTACAGGCATGAGCCACTGAGCCTGCCCCTCATGCAAATTTCTGATATAATAAAACGGACTTTGCTGGCTTACATTTGTGAGAGCACAGCAAAGCCACACTCAGTTTCAACTCGGCACCACAATAGCACACACGATCAGTGTCCACCAGGCAGAGGTGATCTCTCTGTCTGTGTAGCTCTGCCTTGGCCCCTTGGAGCCAGTCAGGGGACCAGCCTGGCACTGCTGAGACATCACCCAGTAGCTCCTTTCCACAGCGTGGGAGAGGCACTGTTGTTACCTTCCTTGTAGTAACAGGAGTTTGACCAGTGTGCAGAAGTCAAAAAATTTAAAAGCTGGAATCTTGTTTTACCTTAAAGACTAACCTGGAAAATTGTAGACCTCTGTAACATTCAAATCACTTTCCTGGGTGTCAACTTCTTTCTAACAGTTTGGTTAGTGTTCAAACCAAACCCTTTGTTTCTATGCAGTCTGAGGGTTTTCCAATCCTAAATAACTCTAAAAACAGAAGATGTTATGATTTGTAAGTTTTATATTCAGAAGAAAAGCAAAATGTCTAATCAACCTACTAATGTGTTTATTAAGCACCTACAGTGTGTCAGGGGTCACTAACAGATGCTGGAAATCCTGATGGATCAAGCATGACCTGGCCACAGTCCCCAGAGAGGAGCTGCCTGGGGGGAGAGGGGAGGAAGTAGGGGAAAGGGAGTCTTCTAACTGCATCTTCAACAATTGGTTGGTTGGAAGCAGATAGACAATCAGTAAACATGCATTAAATATGTTCCGTGTGTTTGGTTGTTTACCTGGATTATTAGGTGTTTTGTAGTAGATCTTAAAAATTTGAAGCCTGTTCCTCTGAGATCATGTCCTCCCCAGAGACAGCCACAAGCATGGCAGAAATGTGGTAATAGTGTTTTCCTCCCATGCACCCTGTGCCCATGTGGCCACCCAGGATGCAGTGTGGATGAGTGAATTTGGAAGCAAGGAGCTTATTGATAGTAAAGTGTCCCGGCCTCAGATCACACACAGGGACACTTCTCAGGGCAGTGGTCAGCACCAACGGGGCTGCCACCTGAGGATGGGGCCCTGGACATTCTCTCTGCTGTCAGAGCAGGCAGACCTGCCCATTTCCAAACCAGGACAAGGGCCACGGAGAGGAGATACTTCCTTAGCTTGACTTTGGGTTGGAGCTAGGAAGAAGCCACCTGCAGCTTGGCTGATATCTCCTGCCCATATGCCTTCTTCCCAGGGCTCTCCCAACTGTGGCCACGGCCAACCCTGCTCCGTCAGGTTGAGGGATTCCTGACCGGCAAGGATGTGAAGAGACAACACTGTTGTTCAAGCTTGCAGAGTCATCCAGGGAAGACAGGGAAGGGCGAATACACTGGTTGGGACACCTAAGTAAAAACACTTTCATGGACAAATAGGTTTATTTTGAGCAAGCTAGTGTCACCTACTTTTTCTCCACACTACTGGCCCTCTTACCTTTTATAAGGAAATCTTATCGTCCAATTTCAACCTGCATCCCTTCTCAAGTGGAATAGCAGCAAGAAAATGGCACTGCTTAAAGTCTCGTTGGTCTCGCCAAACTCCAGTAGAGAGAATTGTCTCCTCTCTTAAATCCTGCTTTATTTGCCTAGCTGTTATACTCTTTTACAGGACAGAATTGGCACTGTGAGGGAGTCACCAAGTGTTGGGAGCACTGGCTTCCACGTGACTTAGTGTCTCTGATGGCTCTCATCACGTTGTTACATACAAGTCAACCAGAGCCGGGGCTAGAACCGGGGTGGCTGGGACTCTGGTGGCCCTAGTCTGTGCATTTGGACAAAGCTTCTGCCGTTCCTTCAGTGTCTCACGGTGGAAACTGCAAAGCCCTTGTTCACTGTGCACTTGCTTCTCAACCCCGTCCTGTATGTATGTCCACCAAGTTCTCTCATGTCTGTTTAAAGCAAACCTAGGATGACATCCCCCTTCTCTTCTCCTTCCCACACCCTGTCCCTGGCCTTCCTGCCTCCACCCCCAACTTTGAATCAGCTTTTCTCCTGCCCATCCTCCCTTGTGGAGCACTTCCCAGGTCATTCCTCTGTTCAAGGGGCTGGAGCGCTGGCCTGACTTCCAAGACACGCCCTCATCCGAGTTCACTAGGTGTGTCCAGCCCCACGGCTGCCCGCCAAAGCCTGTCTTTCCAGAAGGAGACTCACATGTCCTCCTCCCCCCACTCCTCCACCATCTCTGCTCACTTGATTTCATCGGATACATCGCCCCTGCCTCCAGGGACTGGAGCTGTCCCCGCTCAGGCTGAAGACAGCTTAGCTGGCAAGTTAAGTAGGGAATTCAAAAGTGGGTGCATTGTTGACTTTGGCGCCCTGGCAGCCTGGAGATCCTAGCTACATCCAAATTGTCTTGCAAAGGAGAAGGCAACTATCATGTATTCGATGCTTGGCTGGCACTGTGCTAGGTCTAGTTATATCATCTCAGAAGTTTTAAGAACTTAATATGCATTTTGTAAGTTTTATGCATGTTTAAAAAAGAATTATGCAATATTTCGCTCATCTGCCTTTTAAATTAAGAACAGAAATAGGATGCTATTTTTGTGTACTATCTTAAACATAAAAAATATTTTTGTCTCTGTGGGTTATAATAACACAAGAGAAAGAGATCATCAGAGACACAGAAACAATAACAAAGAGACCAAACCAGACAATGACAATGAAGACCTAGGGACATAAGGCAGAGAGAAAGATATGTAATTGTAGCATTCCTATATGCTGGCTTTCGGGATGTCATTGCTAGAGAGAGTCCAACAGTTTCACAACCAAAAGCACAGCTGTTAGGCATCTCCCTTTCCTTGCCTTGCGGCCTCGCCCGATGCAGCTGAGGTTGATCTGACTCACTACTCCCAGAGGTCAAGATCACTATGACAGCCCCATGCTGCAGCTGCCTGAGTGGCATCCTTACCACTATGTGACTGAGGGTGTCATGAACCGGCATCGTCCCCTTGCCATGAGCATGCCACCTCCAGTTCTCACAAGAAATCTCCTCTGTGGCAGATGAGGACTTTGGGATTTAGAGCCAGGTTTGACATGTCCTTGCTCTCCAGGCGATGTGGGATGCTGCCCCTTGGACAATCATGGGCTCACCTGAGATTCTGTGTGTGTGTTGAGAAAGCGTACATAAATTTCAAATTCCCACAGAAATGAGTATTTGAAATATGTACCAGGACTGCAGCACTTTGGCTAAGCGTAGCTTTCCTTAAAATATTCAGAAAACACTTACTTTCCAAATAAGCCTTTGATTTAGCACTTTTTTCCCTCCAAACTCTAAGCAGAATTCCCTTATAGGAACATTTAGCCTTGGTCACTTCTGAGTGACCAAAAATTATCCTGATTGGCTTTTCGAGATCCATACATGGGTCATTCTTCTCAATCTGATGACCAAGCACGGATTTTCTTTTTTCCTCTCATAGAAAAAGGTTTGGGGGCAACCCCCTTGGGTCCCCTCCCACTGTGGGAGGTTTTCTGTCCTCTCAATAAATCCATAAATCCTACTTTCTCAAGAAGAAAAAAAAAGAAAGAAAAAGAAAATGCTTTGGGATATATATGTCACCTTGCCAAGTAAGTCGCGTGGAAGATAGAGCCCTGACTTGGCTGTCTTCCCTCCACCCTTTTTGATCTCAGAGCCAGCTGAATCTCTGCCTCTAGGATTTGGGAAGGCTGTCGGTTTGTTGGTGTTAAAAGGAAATATCCCGGCAAATTCTGTGTGGGCTTTTTTTTCTTTGCTACATCACAGGCAGAAGCTGTTCTGGGCAGCTGTCCTGCCTAAGACTGAAGGATTTCTTTTTAGGGAAGGTTTAGGGAAGGGGTCCACAGAGTCATTCTCATTAGGCGATTTCTCCAAGGGTGAGGATTGCCTGAAAGTATTGTCTCTAAACTGTAACAACAAATGAACCTTCCATGAGTTGCTCGGGACCTCTGGTGCTTAGAACCAGATGCTACCTTGACATTCCACACATTTTCACTCAAAGTTCAGGTTTTATATTCTACTTACTCTTTTTCTTGAAGCTAAACACATAGACCCATAAGCCATCTGGCCTAGTGTAGCATGACTGTCTGTACTTCTCACATTCACGCTCCAATTCTGCCTAAAGAATCTTAGTGCAAGGAGGGTCTCAGAGAGTGTGGGAGAGCCCGGGCCTTTCAGGTGACTGGCCAGCAGCCGGATGGGTCTTCTGCACATGCCCAGCTTTCCATGCCCAGAAGACCCATCCTCCAGAAGGGCCAAGAGCTACAGACATGCTTCTCCCCCATCCAGGTCTTCCCATTTATCTAGTATAAATTCACATTCATCGTGTGATGGGCCCATCACAGGGTTGGCTCATAGTTAGGCTGCATCCACCAAAATCCGGGGTCTCTTCCATAAGGATTGTGGTTGAGCCGGGGGTCCCAAGCCGCCCAGCCATCCTTACACAGTCGAGTTTGTTTGTTTTCACAGAATTGAACTTGGCATTCATCTCCAGGAAATGAGCTCTCATTCAAAATTCAGGAGATTCTGATTCCTGAGTCACCATATCACCTCCCCTCTTAGCTTTTTGCCATCTGCTCATTTTATAAACATGTTTTTCACGTCTTCAAGTCATTGATAAAAACATACTCAACAGGACAAACGTTGAGCAAATCCTCCTCCACACCGACGCGGATCCGTCAGCAGACTTTCTCAGTGGCTGTTTGTGGGCTGAGACAGTGCCCGAGCCTGGCCCAGCAGGCAGGGTGGGGGCCCTAGAGCGTCCTCAGGCCCTGGCGATACTGGCAAATGCCCATCAGGCACTGCACGCCAGGCCCAGTGCCAGATGCCTCAAGCACAGCATCTCCCTCCTGTCCCCAGAATACCCTGAGAGTCATCTAAGGATTAGAATCAGAGCTGATGGAGGCTGAGTCACCAGTCCAAGGTCAAAAGCTTCCTGGAGTGCCCAGCCTTCCTTACCCCGCAGACGGCTGCCCCTGGTGAAAACCCAGCCGTAACCCACGCATGCTGCTTCTGAAGGATTCTCTTTCACAAAGCAGAAATGCCACTGGCTTGGCGTGATTTTCTCTCACGCTTTTTATTACAAAAATTCTGAAACGCTCAAGCGGAAATGATCACTGGATGACCACCTGCACACCCAGTGCCAAGATTCAGCAACTCCCAGCCAACATTGTGCCATCTTTCCGTGATGGATGTGTACTTTCTTTCTTTTTTGGCCAAACGGTTGCAAAGAAGTTTCGGGCACCATAACATCAAAATACTTTAGCTTGCATCTCCTGAAAATAAGGAATATTCTCCCACATAACTACAGCCTACTGTTAAAACTAAGAAAATTAGCAATGATTCCCTAATACCATCTAATATCTAGTTGTATGAGCTGTAACAGCCGAGGGCAGGATGTGGAGGGGTGCTTAAACAACAGAAATTCATTTTCTCCTAATCCTGGAGGCCAGAAATCAGAGACCAAGTTGTGGCAGGGCTTATTCTTTCTGAGGCCCCTCTCTTTGGCTTGTATGTGGTGTTATCTCCCTGTGCCTCTCTGTGTCCATATTTCCCCCTTTGTTTAAGGATACCAGTCCTATTAGATTAAGGCCCACCTAATGACCTCACCCTTACTTACTGACTTCTTTAGAGCCGATATCTCCAAAGATAGCTGCATTCTGAGGTCATGGGGGTTAGGACATCAACATATGCATGTTGATGGCACAACAGAATTCCTTATTTAGATGTTCCCAATTATTTCCATTATTTTCTTTACAACCATTGTTTGTTTTATTTGTTTATGTAGCCAGGATGCACTCCAAGGTCATAAATGCATTTTGGTTTTTAAGCCTCTTTTATCTTTTTAATTTTAAAACAGTTGCCCCCTGACTTTGTATCCTGACATGACTTGTTCCTAATAAAGCTGTTCTTCTCCCACTGACCACCCTTCCCTTTCCAAATAATCACAAACTACTCACATAGGAGTCCTCTTGAGAATGTGGCCAGACCTATGAAGCTCACCTGCCTCATTTCCAGAACCCACTGTTTCCCCAAGAGAAGAGCATGTCTGGGTCTCCATGAGGCTGCAGGGAACAAGACCAGCACTTTCTGCAGCCAGCCTGCAAGACTGCAAACCCCGTTGTGGTGTCCCTCTTCACCCTCCTTCTCTCTCCTTCCCCATCTCCTTC
The DNA here is from genome assembly GCF_000164805.1 of Carlito syrichta. Lineage (NCBI taxonomy): Eukaryota > Metazoa > Chordata > Mammalia > Primates > Tarsiidae > Carlito > Carlito syrichta. The sequence continues at coordinate 281,790 of NW_007248982.1, forward strand.
TCCCTTCCTCCTCCCTTTTTCTTCTTCCTGCCGTTTTTTTCATGGCTCACTTCCTTTCGATGTGCCTGTAAAGCAGTTATGCTTGTCAGCAGAACAAGGCTTCCAAGAGCTAAACAGTCACCGATGGTCTTTTGTCAGCAGTCATGCTGACGTCACCACTGCGAACTCACAATCAGGACCACAGCTGTGACAGTTAGGGAGTGTCATCCGTGGCCATGTGTTCTGTCATAGGCAATAGAAATCTGGATCGCAGAGTTGAAGTTTGCTATTTGCAAGAGACCCTGAGTCTCTGGCGGATTGCTCTGTGGCAGCAGGACAGTGGCCCCCAAGGGACCTGTCTCCTAATCCCTGTAGTCTGTGAATATGTCACTTTACATGACAAAGGGCAGTTCAGGCTGCAGATGGGAATCAGGAAGATTGTTCTGGAGTATCCAGGTGGGCCTAGGGTAACCACAGGAGTCCATGAATGTGGAATAGGGAGGAGGAAGAGGAGACAGACAGGGGGACATGGGAACCACTCAACCCAGCCTTGCTGGCTTGAGGATGGAGGGAAGGACATGGTGGCCTCCAGGGCTGGAAAAGGCAGCGACAGTTTCTCCACAGTGCCTCCAGAAGGAACCAGCTCTGCTGACACCCTCAGATTCACTTTGGACTCCTGGTCTCCAAGAGTGTAAGATAATGAATTCGTGTTGTTTGAAGCCACCAGGTATGTGGACGTTTGTTATCGAAGCCGCAGGAGACTTACACGCCAAGGCTGAAGGATGCACATCAACTGACTGTGCACAGAGCGCATCACACTGTGGTCCGCCAGACCCACTTCTTGGCCTGTGTCCTCTGCACCCAGTCATCTCTGGCGTGACTATCAGAAAATGAGCATTAAATTTTTAGTTTGTTTCTATGTGAAATGCTGCACCAGAAAAGAGGTCTGGATTTTTTTTTTCCTGGTACCATGTGATCCCAATGAAATACAAAATTGTATCCATTTTTAAAGGGATGTGAGCGGCCTACTCTGAGTTTGAGCTCCTTGGAGGCCAGCACACCGCTCCATCCGTCAGTCTTGCTTTTCTTAATCTCGGCCATCATGTGTCAGGCCACTCCTCACACAGTGGATTCGTAATCAATGTTTGTTGATTGATGATCTCTCAGTAGAATTACACAGATGGCATGGTCTTGCTTGGCTGGTACCTAGGCTCTTATTATGCAAAATTCTTCTTGTACATGTGCAACAAAATCACCGCAAGCACACGGCCTTGCTGCTCTCCCTCTGCATCCGGAGTCGACCTCGGTGTTGGCCGCGCTCCCACGGTCTCAAGGTGGCTCAGAGCTGGTGATTCCTCTGCACGGCCACCAGGGACTGCTCCCCGCCCTGGACAGTGAGACCCTTGTCATCCTCCTCAGCAGGTTCCTGTGAGCTGACTTTTCCACAGGATCCTGGTGTTTTTAGCTGGTAAGGTCTTTTTGATGATTGAGGTTAGCCTATTCACTTCAGAGATGGGCGGACTGAGGCCTGGCAGAGGCAGTGACATGATGGAAGGCACACACGGGCCCAGGAGAACAGGCCCGAGCCATCTCACTCCAGGCTTCAAGGGCCACAGCAGGAACTTACCATCTCTCGTTCCGGAGGTCGGAATTCAGGCTGGTTTCTCCTAAGATCTCTCTCCTGGGCTTTTTGATGGTCATCTTCATCTTTGCACAGTGTTCTATGTGTCTATGTCTAAACTTCCCCTATTTAATGGGATACCAGTTATATTGTATTAGGGCTCTCCCAGTGACTTCATCTTGATGACCTCAGTAAAGACCCTTTGTCCAAATAATGTCACATTCTGGAGACTGGGACTCCAAAATATCTTTTTCAAAGGGACACAGTTCACCCCGGACACCAGGTGCCTCCTGGGCAGCTCAGGGCAGGTGGGCACTGCCTTGGACACAGCAACCTGGGAACCTGGGGAGTCAGTTTCCCTTCATCCCGCCCCATGTTCCCCCAGGCCTGAAGAGTTCCCTTTCTACATAGATGCATGCGGTGACATGAGTGTGGGTTAAAATAGCCTCGATGGTGGGAACCCCAATGTGCTCGAGGCCCTACAAGTTACTTACACTGCCATTCACTTCCCAAGCAAGTCAGCGATTCTACTTGGAGATGGATTTTTGAGAGATCTTCAGGGATGCTGGTGAAACAGTTTAAGAAATGAGACATGACACTGACCTCATGTCCCCATTTCAGGCTACCCTTGCTCCTCTGAGGCCTGCTTTTGGTGTGTCTGATACAGGGAACCACACACGGGTCCCGTGGTCTGTTTGACACCATAGGCAGTATGCTTTCTGGCAGCAGAGTGGAACAGGTCTCCTTACAATGAGCTTCTTTGGATGTAGGAGGATTTTCTGAATATGGGTTCTCTCTAATCTGCCCCCGTTTGCTCTGGGGCAACATTGTGTTCTGATATACAGAGGCCCTGGACAGAACTCTGTTGATTTTCTTAACTGTTTTGATGATCTTTATAATTTGAGCTTAAGCATTTCTCAAAGGTGTAATTAAAAGCAGAATATCTGCCTATTGATGGATTGAGGGAGGAAGAAAATGGGAAGAAGTATGGGTGGGCCCTCATCTTCAGGGCATGTGTATTTTGCTACCACACTGTTGCTTGTCTTTGTGTTCCCAGATTTGCAAAGAAACAAGCCTATTTAGCCTCTTGGTCTTGAAGCAAGCAGGGTGTGATCATTTATTCCTTTGCCTCAACTATGACAAATCCAAATAAATAAAGTCATTTCCAAGTGTGATTGGCTGGAGTCATTAAACCAGCAACTAACAGCTGGGGTACTGAGGGGCAGGCAGTTCCAGTCTGTGTCTTTGCAGTTATCAAACTATCAATGGGCTGGGCACGGTGACTCACACCTGTAATCCCAATGCTTTGGAAGGCCAAGGTGAGAGTATCACTTTGAGGTCAGAAGTCTGAGACCAGCCTGGGAAACATAATAAGACCCCTTCTCTACAAAAATAAAAACAAATTAGCTGGTTGTGGTAGTACACACCTGTAAGTCCCAACTACTCAGGAGGATCACTTGAGCCCAGGAGTTAGAGGCTGCAATGAGCTATAATTGTGCCACTGTACTCCAGCCTGGGTGACAGAGAACCCCTGCCTCTGAAAACAAAAACACAAGACAAAAAACACAACCGCATGAAATTGAAGAAGGAGTTTGTGGTGCCGGTGCCGTTTGTCAAATATATGCTGGTTACACGAGTCTCCAATGAAGACTCAGAGCCTTGATTCTCGAGGAGCAGAGTGCTGGCCCACCACCAGATGTGCTCCATGTTTCCACTAGCGGCACCATCAAAGTAAAGAAGAGGGCATCGGGCCAGCATAGATAACTGAATCTGAACCTCCACAGGAAACTGAGACAATTGTAGACCCTAGAGAATATGTGAGTGAAGGGAGTCCATTGCTAAGTACCCATGTTTACTAGTGACTTCTGCATACGTGTTCCTCATTCATGTTCCAAACAGCAACCCCACAGAATGTGTCTATGAGTGAGATGAAGGTTATTGACCCCTGTGGAACAGTCTACTTGGACAAGAGGAATAGCATGACCAGGAGGCGTGAGGAAATACCATGCTTGGGATTTGTGTTGCAAGGTGACATTGCAGGCAAACAAAGTTCCCATGCGTTTTGCTCAGGTGGGACACGAGATCGTTTCTAGATCTTTCATTCCTACGTGACAAAGCCACAGTGTCCTCAGAAGTGCTCCTCTTGGCCATCTTCCAAGGTTCTTTGCCCTAATCATAATCAAGAAGTTCTGAAACTTGTTTCTGCTGTTGGCATTGATGAAAATCATTTTGTATTTATTGACAGCACAGCATACCATCAACACATTTTGCTAACTGAACTGATTTGCTCAGTTAGGCATATGCCCGTCAGCAGTCTCCAACTTATTGCTAAACTCCTTGCTACATGCTATTTGTCACAACAATCCTGTGAGCTAGATATTATTATCTTATATCTTGGATGACAGATCTGACACTGTAAAATACTGAGTAATTTTCCCAACATCGCCTTGCTAACTAGCGGCAGGGCTAGGATTCAAACCCTGAACTGTCCTGTTGGCCATGCGGCCAAGTAAATCATGTGTTCTTTCTGGGCCTTAGTTTTCTTCAGCCTAAAATGGGGAAATGCTCCCTGTTTTGTCTATGGCACAGTGATCTGGGATGATCTGAGAGGATCTATGTGGAACTACTTTTGTATCCTATATGTGAAAATACAGAATATAAAAGAAGCATAAAATATTCGTGAGCAAGGCACCAGATCATGATAGATACTTTAGGCATTCAGAAATGGAATGCGCACAGTGGGTTCATTCAACAAGTTTCCTTTGGATCACGTTTTCTCTCTCCCTCTCTGATAAGACATTACTGTGGATCTCATGAGAAGAAAATAACTTAAACAGCTACAGGGCCAGATACAGAGAGGAAAGCTATGTGAATTCCTATGTTTTCCTGGCTTCTGAGTAAGTTCTCACACTCAGCTTTTGAAAGATGCACCCTCTTAACGGAAATATAAGTGCCTACATTATTACAAATGTTTGTCTTGTGATTCTGGTCACCGTATTGTATTTGCTTCCAAGGGCGTTGTGCGTGTTTTATCTGGAAATAGGAAGGAGCAGTCTTCAGTACATTGAGCACAGGAGAGAGACATGATGTTTGTTCATGGGCCCATCCTGGCTTCATCTTCAACTTGGGGTTGACCTTGAAAGAATGGCATCATCCTCCCGGGCCGCACTGCCCTGCTTTTGCATCAAAAGATAAAGGCAACCTCACTAAACCTTGCATTTCAAGGAATCTGTCTTTCAAGATACTCCGAGGATACTTTTAGGAACTTGATGCTGTCATCGGGTTGGCTCCCATAAGAGCTCTTAAAAAAAGACAAACAGGAAACGTTTTTCACAAAATGTTTCAGAGACGTATTTCAGATCACAAAATAGTTCAGAGATGTGCCCAGACAAATGAAATACCCACTAGCTAGCTGAGCAGTTGCTGTCCCAAGACAGAAATCTGCACTTCCTTGCAGCCTTGGCCAACACCGCTCTGGCCCTTCCAGGATGGTTCCAGGTGTTGTCAGTATAAATTCAAAATGGCTTATTTTTTTTAATTGCTGTTAATTTTAAAAGCAATATGTTGACGCAAAATCAAATGTTACAACAGGAGGCAGGCATGCTTTGAAGCTTAGATAGGTCCTCAACTCAATGCCATCTTTAAAAGGGCAACCTTGGGGAAAATGCCTTCTGCTGAAACAATGTTCTGCAAAGAGATCTGCTCAGAGGTCTCAGAACATGCCAGCACAGGTTCCGGTGCCCACAGCAGATGACCAGGCTCTTAGACCGCATTTTGAATTCATGGAGACTCCCAGACTTACGAGGCATCTTCTTAATTTTCTGATGAGAAAACCCAGCTGATGCTTGTCTGCCAAGTTCGGTGGAAGCATGTCTGCCTTTGCTCCATCGCTTGTTGCTGGCAGGGCTGGGCAGTGCTGACCCCTTGGTGTGAGGAGAAGCCTTCCAAAGCACAGCTGCCCTGATGCCCACACAGAGACCAGAGGCCGCTGATCCCAAGCCGCATTGTGCACAAAGTGCCCGACAGAGCCTGAAGCCCAGAACTTCAGAGCTGCGATTCTTCTTTCCTGCCCTGGCTCCCTCTCGACCCTGCTCTTTGTAAAGGTTTCTCAGACAATTAGGAATGGTCCCTGGTTGCTGATATCACAAGTGCCTAAAGGTGGCTGTGTTGAAAATATTTATAATGAGGCAGGGCTCTGGGGTGACCTTCTGGGACCCTCTGGAAGCAGCTAGAAGTCCTGTTCTTTTATTCCCAAGTTCTCTGTAAGCTGCAACAATAGGCCCAGTGTACCTACCTCTGAGCAAAGCCTCGTATCTTGCTTTGATGTGTCTGTGTGGCACCCCACTGTGAAATTGGGCTTCTTGAACTTAATTTTGAGGGTAGTGTTTGTAGTGTGTTCGGATGTCAGAGTTGACCAGTTTTTCTGGTGAATTGTATTTCAATTTCCTGCCACTGCCAATTTTCACTCCCCCAAGAATTAATTTGCGCAGGAGCCCCAAAGTCATGGAGTCCCTGGGATTTTTGTGTCATTATCCACACTTTTGCTCAAAGTTGGGGGTGACCCGCAGCTTCACAACATTCCAGCAACATCTGGATACATATGATATGTACATATATGAACGTGCCAGGTGATGTCAAGTGATTCCTTAATTCTTTTCCCTGTCTCTGGATATTTTTTGTCTTACCCCATCTTGTCTCTGCTGGAAGAGGCTAGAATTGCTGTCTGAAGAGGGTTGGTAGGATGGCGTCCAATCTGGTAGTGTATTGATCTCTAATAGATAATGCTTTCCTAGATAGTCACTTATAAGACTCACCAAGTTTCCCAAGCCCTAGGATGTGTTGTTTTAAAAAACTAAGTGAAGTCTCCAAGGGAAATGAAAGAAGCACATTAAAACAAGTCTCTGTGGCTTTGCTGCCACAAACAAGCTCCTTCCTGGTGGGCGCCATTTCCTTCTCATGCCAGACATCTGCAGGAAGTGCCTAGACAGGTCGAAATTGGGGGACACAGGGCCAGAAAGGACGAGCCCACAGTTGCTAAACACCTGGCTTATGAAGCCTCCAGCGTGGGTTGTTTGTATTTTCTCAGAAGAAAAGGAAATAGGCGCTGTTGTGTGTGGCACCACAAAGGCATTCTCTGCAGCAAAAGGTTGCAGCACTGAGATGCTATGTCACTTTCAGATTTCACCTGGCACCTTGCAGAGAAAAGAGAAAAAGTGGCCGACCTCACACCCTCGAAGCGGGAGGAGTGGGAAGGGATCTCACAGCCATCCCTCCTCAGATCTTCACCAGACCTGGCACAGGGTTGCCCTTGTCTGCTTCCCCAGTCACTTCCAGACTTCCCATGGAGGGTCATGCTGTAAAAGTTCATCTGTCTGAGGAAGGGGAGGACACACTTCATCAACAAGGGTACCTGCACAATGCATATTTGTATACCTAACCCTTAACTGTACCCCACAATTTTAAAATAAAAAATATATATTATATTAAAAAACGAATACACAAGCAAGCAAGAAAAAAAAAAGCTTCTGAAAACAAGGCAAAGAGGAGGGCTGTGGCCGTGAGCAGGAGGGCATTATTCCAGAATCCAAACCAAGAGTAATTCATGTATCAAATACATCATGCTTTGACAAATTACAAGTGCCATTAATCCACATTGCTGTGGTTGATTTCAACATTAGCCAACTTATTTTGCCTGTTTAAGGCATGTTTTTATGTCACTGAGTCTCCACTTGTATGTTTCTCCTGTATTTCCTCTTTACCTGCATTTTCTTGGTCTCTTACTCTTCTTTTAAAACTAAAGTCCACTCTTTGGAAGACAGAGATGGGATGATTGCTTGAGGCCTGCAGTTTGAGAGGCCAGCCTGGGCAACATAGCGAGTCTTTGTCTGTACAAAAAATTTTAAAAATAAGAAAACTTAGCCGGGCATGGTAGTGTGTGCTTATAGTCCCAGTTGCTCAGGACACTAAGGCAGGAGAATCACTTGGGTCCAGGAGTTGCAGCTGCAGTGAACCATGATCGTGCCACCACACTCCAGCCTGAGCAACAGAGTGGGATCCTGTCTCTAAAAAAAAAAAATAATAATAATCAAAAAAAAACTAAATTCCAGTCACCTCAAGGATTAAACCATGTATCGACTACAAAACTTTATGTTTTAGATGACCATCTGTTGCTCAGTATTCAAGTTTATAATATGTCTGTTACTGAAAGGCAAACACTACATAAAATATTACAAAGGAACACCTAACCTTGGTATTTGAACTTTACATAAGAGAAACACCAGAATAGCTCAATTCTACAGAGAACTTGGTATCGGTTTCCCCCACACACCCTGTGTGTGTGCCTCTTATGTTGTAGGATTAAAGTGGAGGAGAGAGAGGGAAACGCTAACATGAGAAAGCACGTTTGGAAGCATCGAGCAGAGTCTGAGAAGAAAAGAACGCGGGGACGACCTGGAGGCCCAGCAGGGCATTCCACGTCCGTTGCTAAAGCAGCGTAGCATGTTTTCTGGGCAGAGGGAGGGTTGTGCAGACCTCTGACCATCTGCTTTTGTGTTATGTGCAGATGACCACTCCAGGATCCTGCTGAAATCAGAGAACAGCCACAGCAACTCAGACTATATCAACGCCAGCCCCATCGTAAGTGCAGTGCCGGAGGGAAGGGTCGGCTTAGGTTTTTTCTCAGGTGGCATGTATTGGCCAACTCAGGTGAGAACTCAAGTCTCCGCCCTACTCTGTGGGATGAGCTGGTGATGTGTCTCCTGCAGGTGGCCAGGGCTGAACCTGCCTGTCGGGCTCCTACCCACTCCCAACCCTGCTTCGCCAGTGAAGGCTGTCCTCTGAACAGAGTAGACTGTGGCTCACATTGGACAGTGGGTTCAGGGACTTGTAGAATGTCCAGCAACTGGACAGTCTCTTGATGAGAACCCATGGCTTGGGGGGATAATGTCAGTGGCATTCCTCTTTCCTAGAGCTACTTACTCCCCGTTTATTCAGGAGAAATGGAAAAGCCAGACCCAGACTTACCTCCTTTATTAACAATGACACTGAGGCAGGTTCAGAATTATAGAATCGTTTCCTTTAGGTTTTTCCAGTGAGTGGGGTCCTTCCTTTTATGAGAAGGAGAGGGTTGTCGGCCGTGCCGTCTCCAGGGACTGACGTGTTGGAGGAGTAGAGACGACTATTCAGGGTACTGTTCTCTGTGTCTGGGGACAATAGCGGAGCAGCTGCCCCCTCAGCACGCAGCGTGAGTCTCGTGACTTCCCAGGGGGCTCCGCTCAGCCCACCCCACAGAACTCTCATCCTCTTGAATTTCCTGTTTTGAACCCTGGGGGGAGCAGGAACTGAGAGGGGGAAGATGGGAGCTGTCCCAGGTGGACAAAGGGAGGTCAAATGAGCAGGGGGGGCTGAAGCCGGTGTCAGGGGAGACACAGGCGGGCTGTTCAGAGTCAAGCTGGAATCACGGGAGGTAGGGAAAGGCAAAGTGTCCAAACTCAGGAATTCTAGAGGCTTCAGTCAACGGCATTTTAAGCCAAGGGCAAGGGAAGGTCAAGATTTGGTGCGGACTTATGGTGAATGCTGACTGTAGTGTTTCCCCCTTTAAACAGTTTCCTCAAATCTGGTCTTCAGGGAGGCTTAAGGACATCCCACAAAATTCCAGATGTGCGTTTGGTAAAATACGGTGCCTGCAGGATGAGGGGCTGTTCTAGGGCTGAAAGCGCGGGCGGGTTGTCTCCTGAGTCACAAAGCGGATGGAAATTCTGAAGGGTGCCCACAGTGTCCATTGGCCCCTTTGCTCCGTTATAGGGCGCTTTGAGTGGAAACCTCAGCCCGTCTGATTCCAAGCAGCAGCTAACGATGGCAGACTGTTCTCGGAGCTGTGCACTCCACTTATTTCACTTGTACCTGTGGGATCAAGTTTATTAGGAAGACTCCAGTATGCCATAAGCTAGTCCTATTTCCTGACACTTCTCAGCCCACACAGGAAGCATACTTGGTTTTAAGAAGTGAATTCAGAGTGAAGAGCTGGCACTTTGTCTACACCCACCTGAGCCCAGACTTGTTTATGTGTTCATTTTTAAGGAGGTGTAACGTCTTGGCCTCCAGCGGAGGTAGACTCTAACAATTGGTTCCATCTGGGTTTTAAAGACTGTCACTCAGAGCCATTCAGTTTTCTTTCTCAATAAGGTGTAATGTATTTAGTATTTTTTCTGTCAATTCTAATTCAAAAAAATCAAACCAAAGCCCTGCTACTTTGCCAGTCTCTCGTTTTATGACTAAAACATCATTTCTGGTGAAGTTAGGTCTGTCAGTGCCTGGATTTGGTCCCTATACAATGGGTGATGGTGATGGCAGTTTAAAACTGTCTGAAGAAAAAGAAAAGCCATTTTCTTCCTGTTGAAATTCCTTTTCCTGGAAATAAACCATTTGGCGAATCCAGAATGAGAAATTAAGCCATTATTTATAAGTCTAAAATTCGAGAGTTCAGAGTTAGAACTGTGCCCAACTCTCCCCCACTCGCTAGGCTCCAACATGAGATATCTGGGCTATTCCAGGCTGTGGTCGGGTTTCAACATGGGCAGCAGCGCTTGGTGCGGTGCAGTGACTGTATCGTCCTTAGAAACCACTGACAGTTTTAATACACGGGTGCTGGGGGGCGGTGTTTGGGGTGAGAGGGGATGAATTCTTGCACATCTGTGCAATTCTCTGTCTCTCTTCCAGTAGTAGAAATTCAGAATGACCTTTCCAGGCCTTACTGGGCAGGAACTTGGGTCAGAAGGCAAGGCCAAGAAAGAGAAGTAATTTTACCATACCTTTTATGTTTTTCCTTTATTTCATACCACTGTTCTTGTTTTTTTTTTCAAACTTGGGTAGTAAGAATGAACTAGAAGAAATCGATGGTGCCTCTTCTTTCTGAAATAACTGAAGGTACAATGATAATGACCTTCCTAGCAGCAGTTGAGTGAAAAGCTCACAATTATAGCACAGGAAGACCCTGGCTGTGCAGAACTAAACTATGATAATTACATCTGTCATATTTGTGCTCAGTCTTCATTAAATTTCAAGGAAGCCATCCAGTAGTAAATAATGTGCAATCTTCGCTCTTAAATCAGAGGTCATGAAAGTAGATGGGAATTCTGTTTTCCCTTGGAGGGTGCCTGAAGAGAAGCCCATGGGCTACATTTTAAAACTCAGCTCGGCTATTACTAGGGACACCAGACTGAGGAATGTCATTACCACGACAGTTCGCACAAACACAGCACACAGATTTTATTACCAGGAAAAAGTCTGAAATTCCCAATGACACTTAAAAATAAGCTTAATTCTTCATTCCACTGTAAATCAAGGTAGAAAAAAATGGTTTAAAGTTTTAATTCAGGCCAGGCACAGTGGCTCACGCCTGTAATCCCAGCATTTGATGAGGCCAGAGCAAGAGGATTATTTGAGTCCAGGAGTTCAAGACCAACCTGGGCAGCATAGCAAGACCTTGTCTCTACAAAAATAAAAATTGAATAAATAATATAGTAAAATATATACACAAACTTTCAATTCAGAATGCATTTGCCATTTAAGTAGGGGCAGAATGGCTACTTAGAAAGGGAGAAGAGATCAGGTTGTCTGAATATCAAAAGAAATTGAACAATTATGGGAGCCTATTCTTTGGTTCTCAGAAAATACTTAACACCAAACATCTATGCATATAATTATGGTTTATAATTGATATTTTACTTAAATAAATCTTAACTCTTAAGAATAAAATACAAACACAACTCAAGCTCATAAGTCAGTCTCTCTCCCACTAGTAACCACTGTTGGTTACCAAAGCTACAATTTCCCAATACAGTCCCGTGTTAAGACTTGGAGTCTGGAAAAGCAACTTGACAACTCAGACCTGATATTTGTTTGCTTTTAGGAAGGCGTTCTGCGAAATTTGCTTTAAATGTTAGAAAAAGCAAGTGTGGAGGCAGGCAGATAGAAATGCCTACAGATGATATGCACACTTGCTCTTTGTGTAAGATTTCAGAGTGAAGGTCATGTACCCCACACCCATCCCCAAGTTGGCTAGATCCTTCCTGAGACTTTTGGGTCTCAGCTAACAGAGGCTGGGGCTGATGTGGGAGCAGAAACTGGCTCTCCCTTCTCCTGCCCCACCACAGATGGCCCTTGACCACCGTGACTCTGTTTGAGCTCTTCAGGGCTGCAGGACACAGTCTGATGGTATTGATATGCTGGATGCTTCTTTTTTTAAATTCGTTTTGTTTGGAATGCTGAGAAAATTATGGCGAAGTTTTGTTTGTTTGTTTGTTTGTTTTTTTTTGAGTTGGAGACTCACTCGGTCATCCAGACTGGAGTGCAGTGGCCGCTCCCAGCCACTGCAGCCTCGACCCGCTGGGCTCCAGCGATCCTTCCGCCTCCGCCTTCTGAGTAGCCGGAATTACAGGCGCGTGCGACCAAGCCCGGTTGATCTTTTGATTGATTGTAGAGAGGAGGTCTCGCTGCCCAGGCGGGTCTCGCACCCGCGGGCTCAGGCGATCCACTCACCTCAGCCTCCCGAAGGCGCGGGATGACAGGCTGAGCCACCGAGCCCGGCGATGGCTAAGCTTTTAATGCAAATGAGTTTCTAAAAGTAAAATAAGTCACCCGTACCTGCTTATCAATTGTTGTCCCATAACTTAAGGCAAATGACTAGGTTGTTTTCAAACTCTGCATTTAGAAATATTTAGAAAGACAGCCTACCTGTATTCTATTTTATTTTAGTTTTCCTAAGAAGAAGTCTAGTAGGGGATAATAGATTCCACACAAACACATGCTTTTGTTTTTGGTTTTTTCTGAAAAATGAAAAACGTAGTACAAGCAGAATTATATTGTTAATAGTACTTGCCCTCTGACCGTTCTTTCTGTGAAGTCACTCGGAAGGAGTCACATCGGATTCTCTGTGATACTGGTTTCTCTGGGTGGAGTGTGTTGCTGTAGAAACCCCCACTAGGGGAGAAAGTGCTCAGTAATACCCCCGCTTCACCCTTCCGGTGTCCACCTACTCAGTACCACTGGAAAGTACGGAGCCCTGCCTTTTCATGAGGGTCACAGGAGAGAGCGTGGGCATGTGCTGGCAGGCCTCAGACCACCCGACCGCATGGTGTTAACAGATTTACAGGTTGTCACTGATGTTTTCAAGATTAGTGCCAGAACATGAAACACACACACGCATGGATGAATCTGTGCACATATATGCATACAGAATTCCAGAGCCAAAGACACTTAGAAATTGCATTGTCCAACCTCCTTGCTTTCCAACCACCTCCATTTGACCGACACTGAGACTGAGACCCAGACACATTAACTGTCCTTTGTCCACAGTTACACAGTTTATGTGTGGGAGCATAATGTTCATACAAAGAAAAAGTATATTACAAAGAAAATCGCAAGAAAGCAAGAGGGGGACAATAGGGACTAGATCAGAGGAAGCCAGAATGGGTCCTATGTTGATCATCAGCTAGAGAAGACAGATAAAGACTCACACCTGCCATATGGGGCTGCCACTCGATGCTCTCATGGGAAGAGGAGTGTTAGTAGAAGCCTACTTTATTGCCTTCAGATGCACATATCCTGCTTGAAAGTTTTAAGTGTGATAAAACTTCTGTTTGTGTAGTTAAATATTGGCTTTACTTTCATTCAGTTAAAAGCTACATCAAACCATGATGAGGCTTCCCATGGCCTCACATTTGTTGCACGCACAAGATGTTTCTGCCCAGATTTACTTTCTGTTCAACAGGATGTGCATGGAATGAAATAATTGTAATTTTCTTCTGAATTATTGTTAAGCTGATGACACATCTCACCACTCTGGATCATTATGCTGTGACTGCCTTCCCAGTAGCAGCCATGGATAGCAGCTGAGCGGGAGGGAGGTGTGAGGGCCAGTCCCAGCCTGCTCTGTGTGGGCCCAAACTCCCTGTTCACCTGTCCTCTTCCAGGCGTCTGCTTCTGTCTAGGGCACTTGAGCAGGTGACGGGTTTAAACACGGTAACAATACAGACCTATCACAAAGGTTGCCTTATTTATCTTTCTGAAACCCTGTCCAGATTTTTACTTTTAATCACATAGTTCTTGTTCTGAAATCAACTAAATGGGCTAGTTTAAATGTGAATTTTAAAATGTGTTGCTGCAGAAATTGCTTTGGGCAAAAAAGCACATTTGAGAAAGAGGTGGGGGTTTCTTTTCACGCATAACTATTTGCAGGGAAGAGACAGAGGTCTCTGTAAATAGCTGTCACCCCGACAAATGCATGTTTCAAAAAATCAAAACTCCTTATTTCTGCTGAGCGTTTTTCTACTGAAACATTTTAATTGGGGCTTTCAGTGAGAGTAACATAATTTTACCTGTATTGTGTATGTTGTGGTGAATTTCAAAACGAGGTCCGGTTTTAATTACGAATCACTAAATCAGATGCACAAAAAGCTTTTCTCCCTGCGCCCCCCACCCCCACCCCCAGCTAGCATCATATTGCTGTTCTGTTAGAATAACTTACATCTGTTCCTTTATGCTCTTCCCTCTTTTGAGGAACATAATTATAAGGTGCATTCGGTGCATTCTTTTGTGCTGACAGCCGTCATCTCTGAAGCTGGTGATGGCTGTGCATGGACTCACTGGATCCCTGTTAAAGAAAATGTGCCTCGTGTCCACTCTTCCGCTAACCCACATGCACCGCCGTGTTTTAAGGTGACCCTGGGGCCTGCCACTGACATCCTCGTGTGTTGACTTGGGATGACTTCTCATTTTCTGCTGTGCTCAGAAACATATTTTTAGCAATTGTCTTTAAGTATAGAGCATTGTAAATCTTTAATCAAACCCTGATGGCAAAGGAGTACATTGTAGTTCTAGACGTGAAAGAATAAAAGCCCGTGTACGTCTGATACGCAAGCAACTGCCGACCCAGAGCCTCGCATCCTGGTTTTTTCTGGGGTTGGTCTCTGTGGATCCTTCTGGGAGATGTGAGAAGGACCTGGCCAGTGACTTCGGATTGATGGTGGTGACAAAGCATTTCTGTCCTTTTCAGGGTGGCCCAGGCTTGCCATCTGGGGGCAGAACCCTGGCCATCTAGTGAACCTCAGACATGTGCTTTAATCCTACTTGCTTCTCAAGGCTTTGTTCTTATGTTCGTTTTGTATTTTCCCCTGCTTAATCAGTCTTTGAATTAAATGTTATAATTAAGGTCTTTTAAGTCAAACTTCCCCTACTGGCGCTAACAGGATGCATTCGGACAAATCTGAGAGCCAGAAAGTCCACAATTGCATCCTCTTTGTTTTCAGTCTCTTGTCTGGTAGGTAGAACAGGAAACAACTCATGAGAAGGGCCTGCTGCCCTGGGCTCAGAGCCACCGACCTAGGCCCAGGATGACTTGGCCTGCACCCCTATTTCAGGATAAACAGAAACCAGTCACCACGTGAGATGAGTTAGTACTTTCAGTGGACTCATTTTCCCCAGGAAATTGGCACATTTGTCCATGGGCCTGGCTGGGTGAACTTGCTTACTCTCTGTCAGAGCCTCAATTTGACCTTGTCCCAACCAGCCCTGTGTCTCTAAACGAGCAGGTCCACTTTTCTGAACACGCCTTGTAGCCTGGGTGGGTTTGGCGGGCGTCCACACTGACACCAATGACTGGGCTGCTCTGGGATCATCTGCATCTGGAAACATTGCCTATGTTTTGGGTTGTACCTGCCAAGTGGGCTCATGGACTGCCTTCTGGTCTTGTTAGGCCACTGGTCTTCACTTCTAGAGAGGCTGTGTTTAGAACCTCTCCCGCAGTGTGAGGAAAGCATTTCAGACACAATGGGCCAGACTCAGAACTCGAGATGGCCAGGGCCCACCAGTGCTGGGTGCTCCTCTGAATCAATGAAGGGTGGTGGGGGAGAAGCTCCCCAGCGGGTTCTCAGTTGGCAGAAGTTGTGTGTGGCATGGTGGTCAGTGCAGGAGATGCCACCTCACCTTCCCCTGCACCTAGGCTTTATTTCCCAGTTGCTTTCCTAGCTTTCTAGCTAATCCTGTTTCGGTGGTCTTGTCTCTGCAGATGGATCATGACCCGAGGAACCCTGCGTATATCGCCACCCAGGGACCACTTCCTGCGACTGTGGCTGACTTTTGGCAGGTGAATCTTTTTTAATTAAAATTTATTTTTCTGAAAAGACAGTCTTAATAAACTGGTCACAAGTAACATCTTGAATTCTATGACGCCAACTCAAATTTGTTTACAGGTGTTCAGCAGATGTTACTTATTTCAGAATTTATATGAATTCATTATTGTTTTTATTAACCATCTCTTTTTCCAAAGCTTGAGTATGAAAAAAATTGCCTTTGAGAGATTTAATGCTTTCAAGATCTTTGCTTTTTAGCCACATTACAGTTTTGTTTTATAAAATACAAAGAAATGAAATTTTTAAATGTTTAAGCATTGAAATGTGCCTTTTATCTATTGTTTCATTCTTAGGAAGATAAAACATGGTGCTCAAATTATAGTTTATCTTCTTAGTGTATTTCCATGGTGTATTTTAAAGGCCAGGCTGTTCTCCCTCCTTCAACATAATTCTAACCCACCAGGCCGAGGCTTTGACCTTGAGAGCTAATGTTAACATTAGCCAACAGAGCAAAAGTTAGGGGGCAGGTGGATGGTCCCTTCTCCAGTTCCTTGCTATCCCCACCTCCCCATCATCAACCACGTGACGAGGCTAAATAGGAGTGGATTTTGGAAAGGGGCACCATGAGTTAACTGCAGGAACCCACACTCTTATGCAGCAACAGTAATAAGCCCCTACTACGTGCCAGGTACATGAGGCCTACCCAGAGCCTAGCAAAAAGCTTCTTCTCCTCAAGGACAGTCGGGCTAAGGACAAAGATACAAAAACAGGTGTCACCAACATGTCAGAATCCAGGTGGCACAAGCACTCATCATCCCAGTGATACAAGTCATCACATTGTATCTGCATGGTATCCATACATTGGGATATTGCGGGCTGCTGGAGGCGGTGCCATTTTCTAATTTAGTAATTCAGAAGCGTAAATAGATTAATTGGCCAAAAGTCAGTGAATGCCTTTGTATTCCAGACTTTTTCTTTTCCCCATAGCCTTACATTACCTTTCTCAACTTTCCAATCAACCCTCTCCTGACTCCACCTACAGAAAGGAAATATTTCTTTCTCTACCCTTGAGGACAGTCTCTGCAGGGCTTTTCTGGAAAAGCCAAGAAAGACTAAGGATTCACTGAAGGCCCAGTAAGTGCTGTTTGCCTTGTGAGTATATCATCACTCAGGGGTCATCATCCCATCTTACGGGCAAGGCACATGGGTACTCGCTAGATGGCATCACTTGCCCCAGCCTGCAAGGATGAAACCAAGACTTGAAACCTGTATGACCGTCTGTTCTTTTATCTGCCTGTGGCTTCACACTATGGAAAAAATAAGTAAAACTAAATGGAATCTCTGTGTGACATTGTTGGAACTCATAATCGTGGTGCAGAGCCATGACCAGTTGGCACTCGAACGGTTTTGAGGTCACCCTGGTCCAACCACCCCAGGATACTTGAATTTTCTTCCTGTCATACCTGCAGAAAGTCGTCCAGCCTAGTGAGAACATCTCTTGTACAGGGAATACGCACCCCAGAGCCAGATCATCTAAGGACAACTTTTCATGGTAGAAAGTTCTTTCTTGCATTGTGCACGACTGCTTTCTTGAAACGTGCGCCCATCAGTCCCACCTCTGCTCTTGGAGTTGAGCCCACGAGTCCATTCCATGCTGTCCTTTGCTGTGCACACTTATCTTGGGCCTCTTACACTCAAAGAGGAAGACAGAGACTGTTCTGGGTTGAATGGTGAAATGAGGAATACCCACAGAATCCTAACATCATTCAGTTTCCATCCACCTTTACTCATTATCCAAAATGTGCACGGTCATGTAGGACATGTGTACCCCTAAATATGTGTTCTTTCATTTTTACCTTGAGACCCCACCACCCAGCATCAAGTTCATCTCTTCACTTGTGCAAGTCTTCTCTCTCCAGCAGAATCACAGCTTCTCGAGGGCACATTGACACTTCACAACAATGATCATCCACATCTATTAATCACTTACTGTGTACCACATTCTGTGTTAAGGGCTTTCCATGTTGGCATGTAGTCTTTATGATCTGTGAGATTAGAGGCTCATGGTTTTGCCCAGGTTCCCATGACTGGTAAATAGAGGGAGTGAATGATTTTTCTTCCTGCTCATTACTAATAGTCACAATTGTTGAGTGCAATTCATTTTTTGTGTATTTACAACTTATGGGAAATGTTTGAGAGTTTGTCAGAGAGCATACATTATTGAAATGGAAATAAAGCATCCCTAAATGAGATAACTAGCAAAAAAATTTTGTGGTGAGATGAAGTGCAAGATAATTTGAGACACATCACAGTCAGTGGTTCTCTGACAGTTCTGGGAAATGCCAGCATGCCTGCAAATGGTAACAGCTATTCTAAAGCAAGAAGAGTTCATGGCCAGTAGACTCAGCTCTCCTAGGATGTTACTGAACACATCAGCATGGCAAAGGCTCTGAGAAGTCCTGAACTAGAAAAGCTTGTTTAACTTTGTTTCATCCAAACTCCTTTGACCTCGGTGCCACAGCTTTCACACCCCTGGTCGTCCTGGGGATACTTCTGTGTGGAACACAGTAAGGAAATGCCCAGTATTGGTGCAGTAAAACCATGTAGTGTGAGATTGAAGAGATGTGCTTTTTAGCACAGTCACATGTGACTGGCTGGCCTCTGAGTCACATATTTGAGAATGTTGCCATCTGTCAAGTGTAGCTCTTCACTGAAGAGCCTGTGGGTCCCGGGATTGACATTCTTAACGATGCACAGTCAAGGTTCTTTCCCACCTCTAGCTCAACAGAGTGCGTGTGAAGGCACCAGCACCTGCCTCTAAACATCCCACAGAAGGTGGAGCCTTTCAAAACCCACAGGACTGTGAAAGTGTTTGTGAAGCCACAGCCAGACATGGCGCATGAGGTTGGTGGTAGCAAGCACGAGAGGCTGAGCTGGAGTGGACCTCTCCTCCCTCATCCCACTGTGTGGATCAGTGGCCGTTCACAGAGACCGAATGAGCAACTCAGGACATGTTACAGAAAAACGCTAAAGTGCCTTCCTTGTATTTTATCTCAAACTGTTGAGGGCTGATCCGAAGCTCCTACCAGCGATGGGTTCACAAGTGTTTGTTCTCTGTCAATAATCAGCAAATTCCAGTAAGAAAGAGCGAATGTGAAGGGGCCACAATTAAGAGAGGCCAGGATATGAATGATGGCTGTGCTCCTCTCCCATGGTGGTGGCTTAAAACAACAGGAACTGACTATCTCAGCTCAGGAGGCCAGAGGTCCAAACTCAAGGTGTCAGCGGAGCTGGTTCATTCTGGAGTGACTGAGGGAGGGTCTACTCCAAGCCACTCTCCAGCTTCTAGCAACTGCTGTCAGTCCTGATGTTCCTTTGTTGGTAGATGCCCTCAGCTCCGCCCCCTTGCTGCATGGCCTTCCTCCCACCTTGTATCTGTGTGTCTGTGTCCAAATTTGCTCCTCTTCTAAAGACACCAGTCATTGGACTTAGAGTCTCCCTAGCCACACTGGCTTGACTCCATCTGCAAAAGACCCTATTTCCAAATAAAGCCACTCTCATGGACTTAGCAGGGGAAGGACACCATTCTGCCCGTCACAATGACAAGAAGAACAAAGGCCTTTCCTGAGCAACCAGAGGGCACCATCACAATAGGGTGACAGGTCAGGTGACATCACAGGAGTCCAGAGAAAGGTCATCGGGAGGCTGGACAGAGAAGGCAGGCAGGAGAAGCAACAAGAGTCCCGAGTCTCCAGCAAGAAGTACAGCAAGTGGGCCTGTCGGTCCAGAAATGAGGAAGCTGGAAGAGGGACAAGGGGCGACTCCTCTGGTCTTTGGAAAGTGTGGGGCCTCTAGAATACCCCACCTGGGGCATCTGCTTTCTGTGCCACTACCTGCCCCACGCTGCAGAACCTCACAGCACCAGCGAGGCTCCCACCCACCCTGCTGAGGGTCCTCCCGTCTGCCTCCCACCCGAGCACCTCTGTCTGTGCTGCTGCTGAAGCCAAGCCCAGGGTGTACAGATGAGTCACTGGAGGGTTACCTTGGGCCCCACAAGCCAACTCTTCCCTACAGTGGACCATTTCCCTATGTGCACTCTGTGCCTCTTAAGAATTTGATTTCCAGACCTTTGACTTATATTTTTAAATTCCAAGAAATAAATTCATCATATAAAGGCAGCTATGCCTCAAATGAATTCCTTGCCGGTGAGTGTCCTCTAAACCATGCGTGACCACCTAGTTTCTACTCCATCTCAGAAGGGACTGTGGAAGTCTGAGTTAAGGTTCAGAAATCATTTGTACTAGAAAGGAGTAAGATGCTTAGAAATAATATGTTTTTTAAAGAAAAAATACCTAGTTGGGGAGATGGGGGTGTCATTTTATCCTGTAAACACTTTTTTTTTAAGTGTGGTGCAATCTTGGGCTACGTTCAAGTCCAAGTTAATGTGAAGAAAGGAGAGAAGGACGAAAAGAAGCTATACTTACTGAGCTCTTATTATATGCTAGACTCTGAGGCAGTCACTGTACATATGTGATCTCATTTAACCTACCAAGGGACCCTGCCATGAAGATATTATGAACCTTTCGTAATTCCATGAGATACCTAGGGTTGTCAGATCCATAGAGACAGAAGGGAGAAGGGTGGTTGCTAGGGGCTGAGAGGTGAGTGGGGAGTTGCTTAATGGAGACAGGTTTCAGTTTGGAAAGATGAGAAAGTTCTTGAGATGGATGCTGGCAATGATTGCACAGCAGTGTGAATGTACTTGATGCCACTGAACTGCACACTTGAAAGTGGTAAGTTGAATGCTGTGTATCTTTTACTATAATTTGCATATATATATATAAATGACCTGCCTAGATCCACACAGCAGGCTGGAGGCAGAGCACGTTCTAGAACCAGATCTGTGTAACTCAAGAGTGTCTTTGTATAATACCGCACTCCTTAAGAGTGCAAAGGTGCATGATGGGGAAAGGGTGTGATTCCTAAATATACCTCTAAAAATAGAAAAGAAAGAAAAACAATGCAACTGCAGTGACCACTAGCGCTGATGAAAAATAATGCTTTTGTGTTTATTCTCAAGGCACAGAAAATGCAAAAATTACATTCCTCAAGGTCATGCTTTAAACCAAAGGTCACAAAGGGGTCAAGGTTTCTCCAGGCACAGAGAGTACCCTGTTACTTTGCAGAGCTCCAGCACATCCCTCTGGACCAATCCTGTCCAAGGTGCATGGAGACAGCCTTCACAGAGACATCTGCACAGACAAGACTGTCCTGGAGAGACAGGACTACTGTGGGTGGCAGGTGGAAAGGGCTGTCACAGAGGAGTCTGGCAAATCTTCACCTTTTTTGTAGCAAGCCTCATTAATTGATCATGGACAGCCTCCCAATGGCCCCTCACTAGGCCTTGTCACCTTCGTCCACATCCTAAGTGGCCACATCAGCTGAACGAAGTTGGCTGTTTGTCACCTCTTCTTTCTTATTTTTGGAAAGAGCTGGCAGAATTATGTGCTTTTTTTCCTATGGCGGATCTCTGCATCACCCCAAATGCTGGCTGTGCCTGGGAGATGTCCATCAGTAACCGCTAAGCCAGAAGCTTGGGCAACATAGTCTGTCGAGTCCAGGTGCATAATGAATGTATATGAATGTGAAATACAAAGCCAAGGTACCCAGGCCTCTTAGCACTGGAACACAGGAGTGCCTTAAGCCAAGAAACTGGGTCAGCCGCCTTAGGAATTACGGTAGGTGGCAGTCCCTAGTTCACCTTGCAGGCGGCTGAGCCGAGAGGAAAACGCTGAGTTCCTAGCCTTGCATAGCCTGTTTGACCAATGGACTGACTTTTAGGACTGAATCGGACATGAACAAAACACCTCCTCTGTCTGGCAGCTGTACCAGAACCCACAAAGGAGAGGTACGAATTACTCTCTCAAGTCAGCAGATATTCAGCTGGTGCCCAATTAGTGTTACCACTTGCTGCTATCAACATTTCACCAAAAAAAACCCACCTATTGATTTCTAGTTTCTACTTTCTGAAAATATTCTGTGATGGAGTCTTAGCTGGGGGGAAAGACACTTTCTCATTTAAAAATTGATAGGCTTAAGCTGGGTGCAGTGGCTCCCAACACTTTGGGAGCCCCAGGAGGGAGAATTGCTTAGCCCAAGATTTCAAGACCAGCCTGGGCAACATAGCAAGACTTCATCTCAAATAAATAAATAATTGATAGGCTTAACTTAAATAAAGGTTTTTATTACTCGACATTCTTAGATATAGTTCTTACTACGGTTAAGAAAATCCCTGACCTAGGGGCTGTGGGAAACCTTCAGAATTTAAAGGTTTTTCCTTCCAAGCCCTTGCTGCCCAGGGCAAATGAGACAGAAACTTAAGAAAACCATACTTAAGAGTTGATTGCCACAGTGCCTGAGGTAACTGCCCAGCTGGTGCTGATGGCCACGTGTCTGTCTGCCTGTGGCCATCAGTGGCCACACTGGTCCAGGCAGGGCCCAGTTGGAAGATGGCCACCCCAGGTTCCACAGTAAGCACCACCTCTGGGCAGCTGCCTTCATCAGCCAGAGATGACTGCTACAGTATCATCCTCAGCCACCAAGAACCAAGCCTCAGAGCCATCCGGAGATGGCCCCAGCCTGGTATTACTAGAGGAGATGGTCCCATACCACATAATTTTGTAAACATGTTTAAATCCTCCAAAGATGGCATCTGCTGTGCTGGAGCCAGCTCACAGCCTCCAGCTGCTCACGGCTATTTTCAGGCTTCATGGCACACAGGCTCTGTGACACGCAGACAACAGGTGCTCCTGAACCCAGCATGGTGGTCTCTTCCTCTCCAGACCATGTCCACCCCAGGTGTGGACACATCATTACCATAAGAGCACTGGAATGCTTGAGACAGATCACTCTCGGTAACTCATCCCTTTTTATCCTCTGGTCAATGAACAGTAGAGAGGGAAATGTTTACATATTTCACTGGTTCTGAGACGCTGAGAGTTCGTGGGAGGTAAGCAGAGGAACATTAACTTGGGAACCCTGTGTTGGTCGGAAAGACAAGAAATGTGTTCATTCTTAGTGACTTTCTTAGGAAAAACTCGATTTCTCATTTCTATGATTGATATATGTACTTTGGCCACATGCCCTAGGTTTTCTAGGACATTTTATTTCAAACGTTTGAGTCTTGCTGGGTTTTCTATACATAAATTCATAAACCTTTAAAGGTGAAAGAAAACTTATCTCAGATTACCTTGTCTAAATTTGGGGCTGGAAAACTCTGATCTCAAAGCCATGCCTATAATTATGCCTGGTGGCCAGTGCAATACAAAGTAAGTGTGTCCCTCTTGCCATATGTGTATGAAAGGTAAAATTAGACTTAGGTTAAAAAAGACATGCTCTGAGATCCTTTTTAACTGATTTTTATGGATTGCAGCTAAAAACATCCTGACTACTCTGCTTTTACGTGTAGTGTTGGTTCCTAGTCTTCATTTGGTCCCTCCTCCCTTGCCCCTCCCCCGTTCTTAGAATTTCTGATCTTTTTTATTCCCGCTTCTCCCCCCTCCCCTTCT
The DNA here is from genome assembly GCF_000164805.1 of Carlito syrichta. Lineage (NCBI taxonomy): Eukaryota > Metazoa > Chordata > Mammalia > Primates > Tarsiidae > Carlito > Carlito syrichta. The sequence continues at coordinate 305,087 of NW_007248982.1, forward strand.
CCCCCATCCTCACCCGCCTGCCCTTTCCCTCTTCTCCTTCTCCTTCCACCCCCCGCTCCTCTCCCTCCCCAGCCTCTTTCCTTCTCCTGTCCTCTTGCTTCACTGCTGAATCTGATGCATTTAGACCAAGTCCTGATCTTGTAAAGAAACACGGCAGCCTAAAAGCAGCACATCCATCTCAGGAGACAACATGCATATTTAACTTAAAGCACGAACACAGGCTGCAGCCACAGCGATTCTAAGTAGCAACCAACACTTGGGCCCAGGTAACTTCCTATACTGGTCAAGTGCCCGATAACAATAAGTGCACCTATTGTGATTGCACAGAGATTGAATCAAAAAGAAGTCGAGTCTAGTCTCTAGCCATGGGAACCCCTAAATGACAGGGCAGGGATGCCAAGCCACATCGAATCTGCTTGGCTTGCGAGCAAGCTGTCACAGCTTGTCCAAAGAACTCTTACTTGGTTTCCAGTAAAATGGAAAGTATCTCTTACTTAGATGCTTTCTCTTTCACCTGGGCAAAAATATTGCTGGCAGAAAAAAATTTTAGAGGGTTATTGCTGGTGGTGGTGATTCACTCTCAGGTCCTGGCTGCATGGCCAGCACTGGAGCTTGATCTGATAGCAATGCAAGTGATCCCTCACTGTGCCCCCCACTGCCCCAGGCATCAGGGTTGACCATCAGCATTGCTGATGTGTACTTGGCCTGCGTTACCTCATCGTATTATCTCTGAATGAGTCCCACACTGACGTATTTGTTTACTTTTTAAAAAAAAAAAAGAAAAACAGGTAGGTGGGTTATGAGTCATGCATAGCAGACACAGTAAAGGTTTCATTACCTTTCAGTTAGTTAGATTACCATGTCCAAAAGCTTAGAAGTTGGCACAGAGCATGCAACTGTCACAGGGCCAGAGTCCCAAAGGTTTAAACTGTGTTTCTTAGGACTATCCTCTGGGCAAGGTGAGAACAAGGTTTAGTTCTGGTCTCCCCTACAAAAGATGTCACACAAAGGATGTCACACTAATTTTTTCTTCTTTATTTCAAACCACACAGCTACAGCTTACTGACACTAATAAGCTCATAAGGAGTAAAATACGAGTGTTCTTAATTACTCGACTCATTATTTTAAATTTTAAAGACATCTTCATTAAGGAACTTAAGTTTACTTATTTCTGTTCAACCTATGAAAAGAAGTTTACAACAGAGTGAGTTGTGTGGTCAGAATTACAGAGTCACTTAGCTGTGTTCATGTCAGCAGCTTCAGCAGCACACAGTTACTATGCTTCTTTTTCTTTCTTTAATTTTTTGTTTTAAAGATGTGAGGTACAATTCAGAGTTAGGTATACAAATGTTCATTATGCAGGGACCCTTGTTGAGGAGGTGTGCCCCCCTCCCCCAGCAGATTTCTACTACTTATGCTTATTTTTCTAAAAACTGAACACTTTTCTATACCTTTGAGCAGTTCCTGGGAGGACTTCTGCCATGCAAGCCTTTGACAGCATTTTCTTTGAGTTATATTACTTTTACATAAATATTCAAATGATGTATTTTATAAATATGAATTATTTTCAACTAAACTCTGCTAGAATCCTTGTAGAGTAGAAACAGTAACCAGGCGAGGATCTGGTCTTCAAGGAGATATTAATATGGTAGAAGAAAGATGTAAGAACATAAAGAAGACTCATATAGGTAGGAAGGGATGCATCACAGGAGATCTAGGTAGAAGGAGGAGAAGCTTTCTTCCTGGAGGGATCACGGATGCTTTGCCAAGAAAATGGCCTAGTGTTTCGCAATTTCAGTTTTTTGTTATAGTTTTTGAGAGACTGGGTCTCGCTATGTTACCCAGGCTTGTCTCCAACTCCTAGGCTCAAGCCTCAGCTTCCCAAGTAGCTGGGACTACAGGCATGCGCCACCATGCTTGGCTCAAATGTTTCAGTATTTCAGACTGATCATCTTTCCTTTGATTAGCTTTCAGTGGGTCTTCAAAAGAGTCTTGTTAACTGTATATATTTAAAGTGTACAGCCTGACATTTTGATATAAATGTACATAGTGAAATGATTGCTATAACCAAGCACATTAACATAGCTATCGCCTCACATAGTTACCATTTTTGTGTGTGCGGTGGGAAAACAAGAAATCTACTCTTTCAGCAAGTTGCCAATATACAATCCGTTATTATTAACTGTACTAGAGAGGACCCCAGAAAACGGAATTTATTTTAAAATTGTATATTTAATCTTACATGTTTAAACTTCAGTCACCTTCAAAGGACTCTCTGTGTGATGCAACATACCTATCGAGACACTTTTTCCACTGCTCAAAACAGTTTTTGAACTTGTTGATTTTGATGCCTTTTAGTGCTTCGGCCATTTTTTGTTTCACCTCTTCCATATTGGCAAAACATTGCCCTTTAAGGACTTTTCTCATCGGGAAAACAAACAAAAAAGTCCTTCAGGGAGAGATTGGGTGAGTAGGGAGGGTGGTGTCCGGGAGTCATGACGTTTTGGGGGGGAAAAACCTGCTGAACACTCAGCCGCAGTGTGAGCAGGTGCACTCCAAAATCACCCATCGTGAAATGGGCTAACACCTTGAAAGAGTCTCTAAAAATAATTCACTGAAGCCGGACACAGCCTCTTACAACAGTAGCTGGTACACTGATGCCAATGGGTTCCTAGAACACTGACCTAGTGGGAGAAGCCTGCAATACAAGGGGCTGGCCCTTCAAAAACTAATTCCAGGTTTTTTGGGTCCCCCTGTCATAGTCATCACACTGTATATTAAGTCTCCAGAACTTACTCATCTTATAACTGAAAGTTTGTGTCTTTTAACTGTTATCGCCCCACTTCCCCAACTCATGACCTAGTAACCACCTTTTTACTCTGTTTCTGTGAGTTCAACTTTTAAATTCCACACATGAGTGAGAGCATGTGGTATTTGTCTTTCTGTGCCTGGCTTATTTCACTTAACATAATGTTGTCACAGTGACAGGAATTCATTCTTTTTCATGACTGATAATATTCCATCGTGTATATGTGCCACAATTTCCTTATCCATTCATCCATTGATGGACACATAGGTTGATTCCATATCTTGGCTATTGTAAACAGTGCTGCAGTGAACATGGGAGTGCAGGTGTCTCTTTGACATAACGATATCATTTCCTTTGGACATATACCCAGAAGTGGGATTGCTGGATCATATACTGGTTTTCTTCTTAATTTTTTGAGGACCCTCCATGCTGTTTTCCACAGTGACTATACTAATCCACATTCCCACCAACAATGTGCAGGATTTCTCTTTTCTCCACACCCTCACCAACACTTTTTTGTCTTTTTGATAACAGCCATTCTAACAGGTGTAAGGTGATAGCTCATTGTGGTTTTGATCTGCATTTTCCTGATGGTTAGTGATGCTGAGCACCTTTTTGTATGCCTGTTGGCCACTTGTATGTCTTCTGTGGAGAAATACTTATTCAGATTATTTGCCCGTTTTTAGCTGGGTTATTTGGTTTTTGTTTGCTAAGGACTTTGAATGAAGAAACCCTATGTTTCTTTTTATCTGCTTTCATTAACTTTCTTATCAAACTTATACAGAGTTGACATTTTTCAACACCCTTTGGATGATTTGATGGACAGATTAGGGAGTGTTGTGTTAGTGGGTGCATTAGTTTGCTAGGACTGATGTAAAACAGTACCACAACTGGTTGGCTTAAAACAACAGAAATACGCTCTCTCTCTCTATCTCTCTCTCTCTCTCTCTCTCTCTCTCTCTCTCTCTCT